>NC_141142.1:138165289-138467789 GCF_053477565.2 Lygodium microphyllum | reverse complement strand
TAGCAAATGCAGTCACCTCAATAAGAGCTACAGGAGTGGTCCACAAAGAAGGACATGGCTCCAAATTAGATCAATGAAAGAAAGAATGAGTGTAGGAACCAAGCCTCCTCCATAGCCATAATAAGTACACTCAGAAGAGAAAAGGGTTCCATGCCAAGCCATGCATTTCTTGGTAAATCTCTTAGGCCCCCTCAAAATGTAACTATTGTAGAGCATCAAGATTATGTCTAGCATGCCCTCTCCCAATGCATCTCCAAAAAAAAAAAAAAGACAAAGAAAAAGAAAAATTAAAAAAAAGTGAAAATAAACAAAAGACCCACACAAAGAAAAAGGAAAGGAACTATGAGCTTTTCCATGTATATCAGAGTGCCACACAAATACTGCTTCTAAGGGTCCTCAGGTTAGGCATGTTTGGTGGCCTTGGTCATGGCCTTGGTCAGCTGGCTCCGTGCCTAAACCCCTAGCCCTTTTTGTCCCGCCACTTCACACTTAGGGCACATCAAGGGCAGGACACACCTAGGGAGTTTGTGCTCGCCTATGGTTAGATTTTCTCCCTAAGTGACACCCACAACACCTCCCTTGTACACAAACTAGGTCCTCAAGTGTGGAACAACACCATAGGCTTCCCTGAGGTTTGAGGCCCAACTCCGAGTTTCACTAGCACGAACATCATGCAACACTGCACAGTGAGATAGACACACCCCCAGGTAGTGCACTTTCTTTTTATTTTTTTAGGTATACTCAATAATGGCGATCAACCACCGATATTGAAGGTCCCCCACTATCCGATCAAATCTAATCTCGGCCTTTGCAATCTAATCTCGACATCAATGAGCTCAAATATCCTACATTGTGTTAACAAAAGCACAAATAATGTCTCAAGAAGCATTCAAGTGTACTTCTCCTCAACATCAATAATTTTTTTCACCCCATTGAACCCTCACTCCATCCACGCATTGCTACAAGGAACCTGACCAACTACGTACTATCTAAGTATGCATGTGCACTCACATAATATATGCACCAAAATCTATACACAATTTGGGTCCTCAAGTACAAAACAATACTCTCGGCTTGCTTAGAGTTCGATGTGTCTCCCAAACTAATCAAACTACGCCTTGTGCATGATACGAAGACTAGCACTAACCTCTAGGGAGAGACCATGTGAGATGTTCTCAATTGTAGATATTGAAGAATCCAATGAAATTCAGCTCTTCATCAATACTCAACTTTGAACTCTTGTGCTTTATCATCATGCAAGCCCATCAAAGAATCATCACGTGCAGAATTCCCAAAAAACCAACACATGTGCCGGCCATGAGTACAACTCCCAACAAAGAACATCCCTATCTCCAACTACAATAACCCTATCACCAGCCAATCATACCAACAAAGTATCACCAACGACCTTTATCAACACCACCACCAAATCTCCTCTACAACAAACCGAAGCAGTCCCTTCCACTTGCATCTTCGGTGCATACCAAAGCCTACTATCTACGACAGTGAGTGTCATGGAACTGGCACTCATCTAGGAGGGGGTAAAATGTTAATCCTCAAACAAACAAGGTAGAAAATTTAAAAAATATAAAGCAGAAGACAAGACCAAGGCAAAAGTGAACTGAAAGATGAAGGCACACCAAGAAAAATTTGGAAACACAAGAAGTGCAAAAAAGTCCTAAATCAAAGAGAGAGGTACACAAGAAAAATTGCAAGTTAATACTTTTGTAAAAGAGCACAAGGCGCACTATGATTTATTTTGTAAAAGAGCGTCAGGGGCTCTTACCTGTGCAAATTGTAAAGGTAGATGGGCGATAAGAAGGAAGCTAAGAAGATAGGAGGACAATGGGAAAAAGGGCCTATGCCACAGCCGGCCATGTAAAAAAGGGGATAAGGGGATGACCACCCAAAAGGGATTTAGGGTTTTGTATATAAAGTTGAAAAGTGAATAAGAAGCTCATTGTTGTGTGTGGCCAAAAGTAGCTCTCCTCCTCCTCTTCTTCTTCTTCTTCTTCTTACTTGCTTGATCTTGTGCTTGAGATAGGGAGTGTGAGAGTGTGAGGGAGTGGGTATGTGAGGGTGAGGGACCGTGGTGGAGAAGCACTCTATCTTATCCTCTCTTCTTCTCTTATCTTCTCTTCTCTTCTTTTATCTTCTCTTGCTCGTGGCAATGGAGCTTGGAGTGTGAGCTTGAGGATCGAGCTTGCTTGAAGCTTGCACTTGGATCATGGAGCTACCGGATTTCCCAGGAGAGGAGGAAACTTGATCGGGCATGGAGGTAAACTTGCTTCACTCGTAGAGAGAGATAGTGCATCAGCTATGGGAGATGTAGCCATTAGTTCTCGGCTTGAAACACTTGAAAGAATAAGCAATCTATGGGTCTTGGCAGTTGACCTCTACAGTTTGTGTAGCTCACAACTCCAGTATCTTGGCCACCTTAATAAATGCACATATCAAAATTACTCTTAAGATATCGCATGACACTCCTCATGGTGTCCCAATGTCACCTACCAGGACTCATTATATAACAAGCCACAACTCCCACTATAAATACTATGTCAGATCTAGTGGCTATCATGGCACACATCAAGCTGTCCATATTACCTACAACTTGTGTTATAAAAGCATAAGCAAGTAAGGCGAATTCAAATAGCAAACAAAGCACAACTATGATTTTTTTATAGGATTTGAACTTGGTTTGAAGCCATTCCAACCTTGGCCAATCTCGTCCATCTCCTCATCTAACTAGGGACAATCTGCTTGAGTGACCTTCATATGAGAAGAAAATGGGCAACCAATAGTCATACCGCCATGCATATGGAATCACTCAAGGACTTTATAAATATACAAATAAGTTCTTTAGAGATATGGCGCATAATACGCATACCAAATATGTGGGAGACATACCCCATGTCCTTCATCTCAAACCTCTTCTTGAGCCAAGTCTTCAAAGAATCCAACTCATCATGAGCACTCCCACCAATAAGTATGTCATCAACATGTAGTAAAAAATTAATAAGGCTATTATCATGGGCATTCTTCATATAAAGACATATATCCATATCACTATGGGAATAACCCTCTAAATGCATAAAAGTATCAAACTTATGATACCATTCTCTAAATGACTGGTTGAGTCCATAAAGACTCTTTCTCAACTTGCATACTAGGTGTTTCCTACCATTTTTCTCTCAAGGAAGTTACTATATATATATATCC
This sequence comes from Lygodium microphyllum, assembly GCF_053477565.2. Taxonomy (NCBI): domain Eukaryota; kingdom Viridiplantae; phylum Streptophyta; class Polypodiopsida; order Schizaeales; family Lygodiaceae; genus Lygodium; species Lygodium microphyllum. The sequence continues at coordinate 138,464,570 of NC_141142.1, read as the reverse complement.
TCTACATCACATGCATTCAAGGCCTATTTCTAGATATCATTATCTATGATTTTTTCTCAAATAAAACATAACCCTTTTCTATTCAATCTCTAAATAATCCATTTATATTATACCCTTCTGTATGTAAAAAAAAAAGTATAGAAATGATATTTTAAAAATATCTTATTTTGAGCCCACATGATGCACACATATATTCATGAGTAACTTACTCGAGCTTTTTCTCAATGCACTTAGATTATTGCATATAGATATCCTCATACAAGTCCCTATGAGAAAAAAAAAATTTCATATCAATTTAGTTTAAGTCTACATCCATTTGCACAATGAAGTCCAATATCAAGTATAGCGTAGTCAGCTTGACCATAAGAGAGAATATCTCATCAAAATCTATTCTCTTACTTAAAATCCTTACCAACTAGTTTGGCCTTATTTGCTAGCTTAGGGTGACTAGGAGTACTCTTCAACTTGTACGTCCACTTATATGGCAATGAATACTTTCCATTAAGAAAAGGAACCAAATTCCATGTATGATTTTTCTGTAGTGAATCATAATTTAGACTACATGGATCTCTCCCAAGAGTTACTATCACCTCTCTATATAGCCTTTTCATAAGTAAGAGACTCACTAGCATTTGTCACCATAACATGATGCATAGAGGGTTCAAAATGATTAGAGGATGTGAGGCTCTAGTGGAGTATCTCAAGACTAGTTGTAGGGCCTATACGGCCTATCCTCTCTATCCAAACAACATAATTTTATATAACATGCAAGTCCTGGGTCATTATATCATCAACAATTGTAGCAAGCTATCTAGCTAGGGCAAGTTGCACTATAATCTAAGACTTCTTCTAAAAGTTTACCCTACATATCTCAAGCACCTACTATGGTCTCATATGTATCTTTTCCTCATGGAATACGATATCATGGCTATAAATAACCTTTTGAATCTACGGGTCTCAAAGGCATAGCCCATCTAAACATCACCATATTTAAGAAAGATACATTTAGCAAACTTCAAAACTAGTTTGTTTGGTTTATCCTTGGAAATATGGAAAAAATTATCACATATAAAGATATGAAAGTGTGCATATGAGGGAGGTTTTACTAGACCATACCTTTGGAACTCTACTACCAAGAGCAAAACATGTAAATTTATTAATAACGTGAACTATAGTAGTAACTACCTGAGTTCAAAAGCACTATTATAAGCCAACTTGACTAAGCATGTCGTGGATACTTTCCTGAATAGTCATACTCATATGCTCTACAATATGATTCAAAGGTGGGATGTACGAGTCAGTCAACTAGTACTTAATACCCTCTCATCATGAAATTACTCAAATACTTAAAGACATATCCACCCCCATTCTCGAATCATAAGCATTTTATCCTATAGCAAGATTGGTTCTTAACCATAATAAGAAAGTGCTCAAAAGTAGCTAACACCTCTGACTTTTTCTTAATAGGATAGACCCAAAATTTATTTGAGTAATCATCACAATAAACATCACATAGTACTTAGCACCATCTAATCATTGACATGGTATGGGACCACAAATAGTTGAATGCATAAAAGCCAACCACTTACCCATGCATGTAAAACTAGACTTTTTATGTTAATTACAAGTTAGCTTACCCTATAAACAATGATCATAAGAGTCAAAACATGAGTAGTCAAGAGGTGGATAATATTATAAATGAGTGAGTACTTTCATTCTATTAAGGACATATCCCCAAGATGATAATGCCAAAGAGATACATGAAGAAGATCAATCAAGGTTGAAATATATTCAATGGAGCTAGGTATAAGCAAGAGATACATGTTATCAACCTTAGCACCTCTAGAAAAACAAGACTACCACAAGTAATCTTCCATGCAGAATCACCAAAAGAGACATGGTATCTATCATCATCCAATTGTTCAACACAAATAAGGGTTTTAGTCAAAGCTAGAATATGAAGTACAAATGAAGCGCCAATACCAAATTGCACTCTCATATTACCTATTCCAATAATATCCAATGTATTGTCATCTCCCAGTTTAACTAATTTTATAGTAGTATGGTAGGTATAAAACAATGAGAATGTGGAGTAACATGAAATGAAGCCCGTGAATCTAGAAGCTAACAATGAGAGTAAAAAGATAAACATAATTTAATTTAGTAGTATCAAGTGATGAAGCAACAAGTATACCATCATTGGAGCTATACTCCAAGCTATTTATCTATTTTCACTACAAGATACAGGTCTCATACCAACGTTCAAAGTGATGAAAATTTTCACCAAAAAATTTGCCCCCATCATCGCTAAACATATCGATATTAGCGACACCATAGAGTTGTTGCAATCAACATCGCTAATAACGACGCAAATAGTGACCCTTTGTGATGCCAACTGTGATGATAATAGCGATGTGTGTAGTAAATTTGCGACGCTAATAGTGACGGTTACATAGAAAAAGAAAATTGTGGCAGGGCAGCAAGCTATCTTGCCACATGTAGTACTATGTGGTGTATTTGGGCCATACAAAAGGGTTACAGTAAAGTGTTTAATGGTTGTCAAAATGAAGGCAAAGTGTATTTGAATCCACAACCCTTATACATAAAATAAATACAAGATCGCTTAATGAAAGCGCTCATGAAATCATCATAAGATACAAAGGATGATAATAACATAGTGCATAGAAAATTCCTACATAAATCATAGGACCAAAAAAAAAGAGGATATACGCTCCATGGATCCAAGCACGAGCTATGGATTCTCACCATCAGAAAGCTCGTCTAGCCACAAAGAAGCATTAAACAGACTCTGCAAAAAAAGAAATAATTACACATCAGTCCACCATTCAATAATGCATTTTAATTAAGATTAGTAACTACGAACAAGAAAGATGAGTGAATTACTGGGCCGCCGCGTGCATACAATCTATCGATTAATGCAATGAGACCACATCTCTCTGCATATCGAGTCTCTAGGCCAGTGGGATCACGGTTTATAATGGAGTGATGCAAAGAAAACAAAATACAACTGTTAGAAACAAGATTGTTAGTACAAGTGATATTGCAAAAAATAAGCGAGAAGAACAAAATAAAAACTTACAAAGTCCTTTAGATAAGTCCAGTTGCCACCACTCCCAAGATGATGGACCACTCCTACCTCCAGTCGTGTCTTGGTTGCCTCGTGCTATTGTCTTCAACGTCCTAAAAAATTTGTAGCCTCCTCCCTGAGTTGGTGCCAATCATTTACGTCTAACCACTTGAGCTTTGAGTTCCCACTCTTAAGTGCCTTGCGTGTGTCCGATCGTCTATGTGACTTGTACACATGCATGCACTCCATCATCTAGCCTCTGTGAAAAACCTATCTGCTGCAATGGGTACCGAAAATCCTCATGCAAGGATGCTATTATGTAGTCCTTGCTCCCCTCCGATATGTTCTTCCAATGATCCAAGATGTTGTGCCAAAAAAATTCTTGGCACAACGCTCTCATACGAGCCATCACCCTCCTCCCCTCATCATTCATGATGACGGCTCCTGTCCTATCATCTACAAGGTATCCCTACCCCTCTATGGTATATCTAAATGTGTCCTCTCCCACCTGCGACCGTGCTTCTAGGTATATCTAGTAGACCCTTATACATCTAGTGTACCCATGGGGGTAGTATCTCTCGGAGTAGCACCAATAGGGGGTGCCACTTGCAGATGGCTAAGTAAAAGTTGGAGTGACTGGAGTAGACATCCCCACAAGTGTGAAAAATCCCACAGGTGATGTAACTCTAGCAAAATGACGAGACAGAGACACTGCGTCGATACCTCCACAACAACCACCTGAGCCACCCTCTCTCGAACTTGCACGAGAGCGAGGAGTAGCACATGTATCTCGAGCGGAATGTGGGCTCACTACATCCACGTCTCTGCAACATCCCCCAGAACCACTCCCTCTGTCTAGCCCAAGTTTGGAGCATCCACCTCATCTACTGGAAACCAAAGCATTAGAGCATGCCAAAGTAGATATATAACAAAACCGCATGATGGTGTCTGAGACTGCTCTTGGTCTACCATATCTCTAAATCAAGCCATGTGATCTAAAGACATACGTGTGAAGATCTCCTATAGTTCCTCATCGCTCATCCCTTGGCTCATTGTGCTATCACAAAATCCACAAAGGTCACCTGCATAGACAAAAATTAATGTTAGTATAATCAATATAAAGATTCAAGCAAAGCACGGTAATATAACTCTTTAAAAAAAGATCTTACTTAAAATTCATATTCTAGAGTATCCTTATAAGCGATTGATCAACGAATTGAGTAGGTGGATACTCCAAGTATGATGTAGCCTATGGTCCTATGTCAATCTCCTGACACAACTCTGCATACACTGGAAGATCGATAGAAAGGTCACCACAAAAGGATGAGTCCACCTCATTCTCAAAGAATTATTGGCCTTCTATCTTTCCATCATTGTTACCCAATTATGCCTCCTGTACATGCTCCAAGCTTTGGGTGGCCTCCACCCCTTGCAATATTGACCTCTCTATCTGTATACTGTCCTCATCTACACTGGAAACATTGCTTTCATAATATACTCTCACACTTCGGGGAGCTGAATGTACAACATACCACCATCGAGGTTGTCGGGGGTTTAGATAGAAAATTACCTATTTAAAGTCACATACAAGAGAGATTTAATATTTGTGACATATACCATGTCATAATAAAATTTTAAAAAACATAGATTTCATGCACTTGTTCACAATGGGCCGGCAACACAAACATGTCGCGCAAATCCGTCCATCATTTTTTAGAATCTATTTTGAGAAATCCAGATGAACCTCATTGAACACTTGCCCCGGCTCCTTCCAGTACCACTTTGAACCACTTCACACATCGAATCGGATCATAGAGAAGTACGGTAATCCACCATGATAATACTTTGCAAGTTCCGAGAATACTCCATCTCTTTTATAATGGTGTTTGGATCTGTGGCTCGCCATCGACTCTCTTGCTCAATTTTTACCATGATACCACAATCCGTTGTGGAGCGCATTTTGTTGATACGCTCCACGCGAAAATATCGTATGTGCGATCACATTGCATTGTATATTTTGTACTGTACATTGAAACGGATAATTAGTTATCACATATAAAATCATGATACGAAAACTTATAAAACATTTGGTCACCTTTGAATTATATCCCCTCGAGAATTCCCGCTCCTCAGTAGAGACCTCCACCCCTTCGTGAGAGGTTGCGATTAAAGCTCCATATAACCATTGCATAGACGTAAACCGCGGCATCTCCTCCATGCCCTCGAAATATTGAATCAGTCAATGATGCGTATTATGTCAAAATTTGAATTGTACTTCTTCCCAATCTTTCCTGGCTTGCTCGTATCTAGTGAGCCACATCTCCATGGAGGCATGGTGAAACATACAAAAACGATTCACTTTCTCCTCCATTGCATCATTCATCCTTTTTTCTACCCCATTTCCAATCACCACATCTCCGATTAGTCTATCATCGTCCTTCAGCAACCATAGCATAATGTTGTTTGAATCTACCATTGGTAGCCACTATGAGATATGCACTAACGCCTCGGACACCAACCAACCTTCGGCCATGGTACATACCGTCTCCACTACTCCTCACCTTTCGAATTCAATAGAGGATGTCTTGATCTCATTCTGTGAGATCCATTGCACTAATTTTAACAACCTATAAATCACCCTACGTAGTTCTAGAGTGAGGCATCCTTCGATCGTGATTGGTAGTACAAATTGCCACAAAGGAAAAAGAATTAAGAACAATGACTACACTCTAAATAGCAAAATACGCAAGCCACTTACAATCCATTCGTAGTACAAACCTATCATATCTTATGCCAATCATGGGATTTTAGCCTTCATAATTAGTCATCTTTAGAAAACGTGAATCTAAGAGAACACATTATACCCATCAAAGAGCGGATAGACTTGATAATTTACTTCAAAAAGCACTCTTCTTTAGTGGAAAAAACCCAAGGAGTGCAAGGTAGTTTCAAGTGACCATCAGCACTCGACTGTGACCAAAGCACCTCCATCTTGCCTACCTTCTTCAAATCCATTCATGCCCCTGCAATGTCTCTCTTTCCTGTGATGTGGTCCCATAGTAAGCTGTCCACATTTTTGAAAATATGCATGGGATCCAACAAGTGGTTGATTTGTAAGTGGGTCCAATACGGCAACTCGTAGAAAACTAAGAACCATCACATTCTATTTGGATGCGACTCTATGTGGACCATTTTCAGCTCGTACCAGCTTTGGGCATTCATTTGTGCTGGAAGTCGTCCAAGAAAACCTTCCCTCAGTTCATGACCCTCCGACAAGAAAGGGGCACGTCCTTGATATCTTGGGAAAGTTACCATATGTATATCCCCTACATCACGTGCGTTCAAGCCCTATTTATTAATATCCTTATCTATGAATTTTTCATGAATAAAACATAGTCCTTTTCTATTCAATCTATAAAAAATCCCTTTATATTACACCCTTCTATATGTAAAAAGGATAAAAAAATGATATTTTAAAAATACCTTATTTTGAACCCACATGATGCACACTTATATTTTATGAGTAACTTATCCGAGCTTGATATACCATCTTCTTCATGATTCGTGACCTTCTAGAGTCTAACTGTGGCCCACACAATGGACATGCATGATAGCCTGAGGTAACCAGACATATTCCAATACACCTGTCCTATGAATACAAACTTGAACGAGCTATGATAGATATTACCAACGAGAATGAAAGCCTACTTATTTGAGCACTCCTTGAATCTTGGAAATTCATGTATGGTCCACATGAGAATGTCTCGTATATTGGTGGACCGTTCACTATTGCACTTGCTCATATCTTCCACGATGACCCCCTCCTCCCACAAGATCTTAAGCTCATCAACTAATGAACAAAGATAGACATTCATATTCTTGACTTTGTAGTAGCCAGGAACAAGAAGTTAAGGATCAAGTGTCCTTTCTTTGTAGAAAGCCATGGTGGGATGTTGTAGTTAACAAGGACTATAGGCCACACACTATAAGAAGTTGAGCGGAGAATGAATGGATTCACGCCATTCATAGCAAGACCGAGCTGAAGATTCCTTAGCTCTCATGCAAAGCTTGGAAAGATAGAGTCAATGTGGCTTCATGTGTGTGAACCCACTAATATTCGTTGGACTCCACCTGTGGGTCTATTCTGCGCATGCCACATTGTCAAGTTCGCCAAGCCTGACGTACGAACTCGGGTAAGTTACTCATGAATATATGTGTCCATTACGTGAGTTCAAAATAAGATAATTTTAAAATACCAAATTTATACATTTTTTACATACAGAAAGGTATAATATAAAGGGATTATTTACAAATTGAATAGAAATTGATTATACTTTATTTAGAAAAAAATCACATATAAATATATTTATAAATAGGTATTGATTGCATGTGATGTAGAGGCTATACATATAGTAATCTCCCTAAGCATACCAAACATGTGATGTATACGGGGGATAAGTGAAAAGTGTCTAAGAACTTTCTAAGGGATGGCTTGCCCTTGCAAGTCCTATTGATAACTGTGAGCACCACACTTTGGACATGTCTCCATAGTCTCTTACTCTCCTTGAAATAGCACGCAATCATTGACACATGCATGGATGCTGTTGTAGTCCATGCCAAGCTTTCATAAAACATGTCGCATTTCATCACAAGACTTAGGTATGGTATTTGCAAGTGGTAATATATGAAACTTTAGCAACTTGAAAAAAAAATCATAAAATACCTTTAAAAAGCATAATTATTTTTTATAATGGTGCCGAAAAGAAATCAACGAAGCATACATAGAAGGTATATGAACAATTGGATCACACTGGCATCGCTCCATTCATATTTTGCTTGCACACTTAGAAGTGTAAGCAGCGTATTCATATGAGATACCCCGCACCCATCATATAATGGTATGGATGCTTCCTCTCAGTGGATCAGATGTCTCGGCATCCATGGGCATCAATGCATCGATCATTGCCTCCATCTCAGGCTCCAAGATTGTAGCAAAGTTTGAAAGGCTGCATATCTCCTCTGGTTTTGACGGAAAAGACTAGGTAGTGCCTTCCAAGTGGTAGATTGGCTTAGGAACTCCATCCATCAGATGCCTATGAACTCTTCTAACTGGCTGCAATAGGTGCACTCCTCCTTGGGATAAGACGTCACCTCCCTGTAATAAATTTTACGGCCACATCCAATGTTTTTATATATGATATTCAATAAGTTTGCAAATACAATGCATGATTGATATACACACTACAAGATATAGACCTTATACCGACGTTTAAAGCGACGAAAATACAAACAACAAAATTTGCCCCCGTCGTCGCAAAAAGCGTCGTTATTGACGACACCATAGAAACTCGCTATTTGCGTCGCAAATTGCGACGCATATAGCGACGCAACCAGTAAATTTGTGACGCTCATAGCGAGGCCAATAGCAATGCGAGCAGTAAATTTGCGACGCAAATAGCAACGGTAACAGGGAAAAAAAAATTGTGGCAGTCTGCACTACTGCATACAAAGCGTTTGCAAACAAAAAGAATGTATACTGAAATCATAAAACTGATACATGAAATAAATATATGATCGCATAAAATGCGATGGTACAATCATGAAAGGATATCACTAATACATAGAAAATGTCTACATAGATCAGGCGACTAAAAACTAAAGGTGTGTGAGCTCCAAGGATCCAAGGGCGAGCTAGAAATCCTCGTCCCCTGAAAGCTCGTCCCGCTGCAAAGGAGCATCGAACGGATTCTGCAGAAAAAGAAATAACATATTAATCCACCATACAATAATGCATTCAAATATCTCATGGTAACTACGGACAAGAAAGATGAGTGACTTACAGGGCCGCCGCGTCTATACAATCGGTTGATCAATGCATTGAGACCATGCCTCTCTGCATATCGAGTCTCAAGGCCTTGCGGATCGCGATTTGTAATGGAGTGCTGCAAAGAAAAAAAAATGCTAACTGTTAGAAACATGATTGTCAGTACAAAGAATATTTCAAAAAAACAAATAAGCAAAACAAAAGAGAAACTTACAAAGTCCTCCAAATATGTCCTGTGGCCACCACTCCCAAGATGATGCACCACTCCGGCCTCAAGTCGTGCCCTCACCGCCTCCCGCTGCTGACTCCAACGTCCTGGCGAATCTGTAGCCTCCTCCCTCAGTCGGTGCCAGTCGTCTGCATCTAACCACTCGGGCTTTGCAAACCCACTCTTGATTGCCTTGCGTGCGTCGGATCGTCTATGTGACATGTATGCACGCATGCAATCCATCATCCAGCTCGTAGAGAATCTATCTACTGCGGCTGGCATCGGAAACTCATTGTGCAAGGATGCTACTATGTAGTCCTTGCTCCTCTCCGGTATGTTCTTCCAATGATCCAGGACGTTGTGCCGAAAAACTTGTTGGCACAACTCCCTCATGCGAGCCATCATCCTCCTCCCCTCATCATTCATGATGATGGCTCCTGACCTACTATCAACTAGGTATCCATAACCCCTAGGAGTCTGCCTAAGATGGATCCTCTACCATCTCCGTCCACGCTCCTGGGCATATCCAGGAGACCCCTGTACATCCGATGTACTGACGGGGGTACCCTCTCTCGGAGTGCCACTCAAAGGGATGCCACCAAAGGGGGTGCCACCAAAAGGAGTGCCACCTGCTGACGGCTGCGCAAAAGCCGGAGTAACTGGAGTAGATGTCCCCACAGGTGTGACAAATCCTGGAGGTGATGCAGCTCCAGCTGAATGATGAGACGGAGACACCATGTCCGTATCTCCACAGCAGCACCCCCTGATCCCGATGCAGTCCCTCCCTCTGGCTCAAGTCGTGAGCGTCGAGATCGTCTGCTCGAAGTTGAAGCATCTGATCGCGCTGAAGCAGATCTAGCAGAGCGCCCTGAGGAAGAACGAGACAGCTCCTGGTCTGCTATCTCTCTGAATCTCGCGAGCTGATCTGGAGACATGCGTGCCATCATGTCTTGAAACTCCTCATCGCTCATCCCTCGACTCATCCTGAAAATGTCACCTGCACAGATAAAAAATGATGTTAGAATAATCAATTTAAACTATACAAAGCACAGTAATATAAATCATTTTTGAAAAATCCCTCTTAAAATGCATATCTTATGTACCTTTATGGAAGATCTAAACAACGAATTGAATAATACAATTCTCCAAGAATGAAGTATTCTATGGTCCCATGTTAATCTCCTGACACAACTCTGCATACACTGGAAGGTTGATAGACATGTCACCACAAAAGAACGAGTCTGCCTCGCTCTCAAAAAATTCTTGGACTTCTATATTTCCATCATTGTTAGCCGATGCGGGCTCCAAACTTGCGGTGGCCTCCACCCCTTGTAATATCGACCCCTCTATTTGCATATTTTTTTCATCTATGCCTGGAACATCGCTTTGATCATATACTCTCGCACTTCGAGGAGTTGAAGGTATAACATACCACCATCGAGGTTGTCGGGGGTTTGGATAGAAGATTACCTGTTCACAAATACGTACAAAGCGAGTTCAAACCATTGTGACATAAACCATGTTGTATTACAATTAGCAAGCAAATGACTCTTTACACCTGTTCACAATGGGCCGGCAACACAAAGGTGTCATGCAAATCCGTCCATTTTTTTCGGAATCTATTTCGAGAAATCTAGATGGACCTCGTCGAACTATTGCTCCAGCTCCTCCAAGTACCACTTTGAACCACTGCACATCGAATAGTATCATGAAGAAGCTACGGTAATCCACCGTAATAATACTTTGCAAGTTCCCAAAATAATCCATCTCATCCACAACCGTGTTCAAATCCGTTTCTCGTCGCCGACTCTCTTGCTCAAACCTTGCCATGACACCACAGTCCATTGTGGAGCGCATTTTGTCAATACGCTCCACGCGAAAATGCCGTCCGCGCGACCACGCTGCACTATATATTTTGTACTATACATTGAAACACTCAAATTAGATGTAGCAAGCAAATTTAGATACGACACATTCTAAACCCCTCATTACCTTTGGACTACATCCCCTCGAGAACTCCCACTCCTCCATTGAGACCTCTGTCCCTCCGCTGGATGCTGCAGTCAAGGCTCCATGCAACCATCGTGTTGACATAAACCGCGGCATCTCCTCCATGCCTTCGGGATATCGAATCGGTCGGTGACACGTACTACGTTGGAATTCAGCTCGCGCTTCCTCTCGATCTTGCCTTGCAATCTGGTACTTGGCGAGCCACGTCTCCATGGGGGCATGGTGCAACATACAAAAGTGATTCACCTTCTCTTCCATTGAGGCATCCATTCTTTTTTCTAACCCATTTCCAACCACCACATCTCCAGTCAGTCTATCATCATCCTTCAGCATCATCCATAGCATTTCATTGTCTGGTTCCACCGTTGGTAGCCATTGTGAGATATGCACTAACGCCTCTGACACCAACCAACCTTCCGCCATGCTACCTTCTGGACGAGCTCGTTGTCGCACAAAGCCTTTTAGGGTTTTCATGAAGCGCTCTAGGAAGAACATCCATCGCGTATGGACAGGTCCAGCAATCTCCACTTCGTCCACAAGATGCACAAGAAGGTGAACTTGTATCGTGAGCATGCTAGTGGGCAGGTATTTCTCAAAGAGACAGACCGTCTCAACTGCTCCCCGCCTTGCGGATTCAATAGAGGACGTCTTAATCTCTTTATGTGAGATCCATTGCATCAAAGTCGACAACTTGTAAATGGCCCCGGGAATTTCTGGAGTAAGACATCCTGCGATCGCGATCGGTAGGACAAACTGACACAAATGAGAAAGCATTATTCATAATGACCACTTTTTAAATTGCAAAATGCCCACGCTAATTACAATCCATTCTGTTCACAAACCTGACATATCTTATGCCAATCATAGGATTTAAGCCCCGACAATTGGTCATTCTTGTCCGTAGTTACTAATTTCAATTAAAATGCATTATTGTATGGTGGATTGATGTGTAGTTGTTTCTTTTTTTGCAGAGTTCTTTCAATGCTTCTTTGCGACGGGACGAGATTTTGGATGGCGAGGATCTATAGCTCGCCCTTGGATCTGTGGAGCGTATATCCTCTCTTTTTTTCGTCGTGTGATTTTTGTATGCATCTTCTATACACTATGTTATTATTATCCTTTGTATCTTGCCATGATTGTAGCGTCGCTTTCATTACGCGATCTTGTATTTATTTTATGTATGATTATTCTTGAATCCATTTTATGTATGATTAGTCTTATGGATTCAAGTACACTTTGTCTTTATTTTGATGAGCATTGTACACTTTATTGTAACTCTTTGTATAGGTGAAAAAAATCACATAGTGCTATTTGTGGCATGACAGCAAGCTGCCCTGCCACAAATATTTTTTTCCCTATAACTATCGCTATTAGCATCACAAATTGTCACTATTTGCATCGCTATCAGTGTCACATATGATGAAAATAGCAACACATATAGCGACTGTTCTATGGCGTTGCTGATACCGATGCTTTTTGCAACGATGGGGGTAAATTTTTCTATGAACATTTTCTCCGCTTTGAACGTCGGTATGATGCCTGTATCTTGTAGTGATCCTTGAGCTAAAAGCAACCTTTAGGAGGGTTTGCAATCATAGTAATATGCAAGGTAAACCAAGACTCAAGTAGTGTGACAATGATTAAAAAAAACTTAATATTCTCCTCAAACACTACAAGGATTTGAGCTAGTAGCGATGCCGATTAGCGACGGCAGATAGCGGCGTCGCTAATAGCGTCGCATTTGTGACGCAAATAGCGACGCTCCACAGGGAAAAAAAGCGGCCGAAACCGAGCGCGGTTTTCATTTCGCGTTTGCGGCTTCTGTGTTTTGAGAGCGAGAACGAGGGAGAGAGCGACAGTCGTGAGAGAAGGAGAGGAAAAAGACTTGCCGCCGCCGCCACCACCGCTGCCGCCGTTGTTCGCGAAGGAGAGGAGGAGCCTTCATCGCAAAGAGAAGCCGCCCCACGCTCACCATATCTCATCGGTGAGTCTCCCTCTCTCTTTCTTTTGCTTATTTAAGGTTTAAATCACTTTCTCTTTTGCTTGTTTAGGAGAGGAAATGAGAGAGAAAGAGAGGGAGAGGGAGAGAGAGAAAGAGAAAGAGAAAGAGAGGGAGAGGGAGAGGGAGAGGGAGGGAGAGTGCATTCTCTCTCCCTCTCCCTTTTACTTGTTTAATGTTTGAATCACTTTCTTTTTTGCTTGTTTAGGAGAGGAAATGAGAGAGAAAGAGAGAAAGAGAGGGAGAGGGAGAGAGAGGGAGAGGGAGGGGAAGGAAATAAGAGAGAGAGAGAAAGAGAAAGAGAGCGAGAGGGAGAGGGAGAGGGAGGGAGAGTGCATTCTCTCTCTCCCTCTTCCTTTTACTTGTTTAATGTTTGAATCACTTTCTTTTTTGCTTGTTTAGGAGAGGAAATGAGAGAGAAAGAGAGAAAGAGAGGGAGAGGGAGAGGGAGGGGAAGGAAATGAGAGAGAGAGAGAGAAAGAGAAAGAGAGCGAGAGGGAGAGGGAGAGGGAGGGAGAGTGCATTCTCTCTCTCCCTCTTCCTTTTACTTGTTTAATGTTTGAATCACTTTCTTTTTTGCTTGTTTAGGAGAGGAAATGAGAGAGAAAGAGAGAAAGAGAGGGAGAGGGAGAGAGAGGGAGAGAAAGAGAGGGAGAGGGAGGGGAAGGAAATGAGAGAGGGAGAGAAAGAGAAAGAGAGGGAGAGGGAGGGAGAGTGCATTCTCTCTCTCCCTCTCCCTTTTGCTTATTAAATGTTTAAATCACTTTCTTTTTTGCTTGTTTAGGAGAGGAAATGAGAGAGAAGGAGAGAAAGAGAGGGAGAGGGAGAGGGAGAGAGAGGGAGAGAGAGAGAAAGACAGGGAGAGGGAGAGGGAGAGGAAGGAAATGAGAGAGGGAGAGAAAGAGAAAGAGAAAGAGAGGGAGAGGGAGAGGGAGAGGGAGGGAGAGTGCATTCTCTCTCTCCCTCTCCCTTTTGCTTTTGGAGAGTGTAAGATATATTGCATTCTCTCCCTCTCCACTTTACTTTTTTTTTGGGTACCATTACATCGACTCCTTAAGAGGGCTAAAAATTAGTCATACCGTTTATAAAGTCTAATTAGGAGATTTAAGATGCACGATAATAGACTTATCGATAATGGTATGCAATGTGCTTTGCCATGGGCCACGTACATTGGTGACTCTTTAAGATGGCTTAAAATTGGTCATGTCCTTCATAATGTCCAAGTAGGGGATCTAATTGTGATATGCATACTTCATTGTTTTTGTATTAACTTTATAGGCATAACAAATTAGAAATCATGCCAACTAGTCAATGGAAGGACTAAAAGAAAATGATACCCTAGCTAATGGTCATTATGGTACTTCATCAAAATAAACCCAAAAGTATTGTTATAGAAGAAGAATCCCTTAAATTGAGTATAGGATATTTTCTCTCAGGTCTTATGACTATGAGTAGAATTGATTGAAATAAATTTTATTACTATAGTTGATAAATTTCATAGATGGCATTAATTTTAATACGCGATCCTAGTGTCAAGATTGTGGGAGAGAAGGAAGGAGTCTCGCTTGAAGCTTTCTTGCTTGCACAATGGGGGAAGACACACAAGGGTGGAGGCTGAAAACAGTTTTCCTCTTCTTAGTTGTGTAAGCCAAAAGAACTAAAGTACAAAGAAATAGAAGAACCCTATATATGGGTCTCAAACCAAACTCAACTAACTAAGGTGGCATACTAACTGAGCCACGAACTAGAGTAGATAAGGATAGCTATCATGTAGCTATTATTCATGGGCGGTGTACCAACCGCGTCTGCAACTGACAAGTCGGTGACATAAATACACAACGGTCACCCTGGCGTATCACGAGTGGAGCTCGATATCTCAACACTCCCCCTCGAGCTCAATCCCAATTCCTGCACACCAAGCAGGTCTCTGAACTTGCGCAGCTTCTCTGCACCCAATGCCTTCGTGAATATGTCAGCTACCTGATCCTCTGTGCTGACATAAACTAGATCAATAAGACCTAGTAAAACCCTCTCTCGCACATAATGATAATGCACCTCAATGTGCTTTGTTCTAGCATGATAGACTGGGTTATTTGCCAAGTGTATACTACTCATGTTGTCACAATAAATGACAACTGGCCCATCTATAGACTGATGCATATCATAAAGTAGCTTATGCAACCAAGCTACCTCACATGCAGCCATTGCTGCACCCCTGTGCTCAGCCTCTGTGCTCGACAAGGCAACTGTAGGCTGTTTCTTGCTGCTCCAAGTGACTGCAGCACTCCCAAAAGAGAATACATATCCACTGGTAGATCGTCTATCAGAAATACTACCAGCCCAATCAGCATCAGTGTATCCATGCAACTGTATCTGAACCCCAGTCTCATAAAATAGTCCATACTGCAATGTGGACTTCACATACCTCAGTATGCGTCTAGCCGCATCCAAATGTGGTTTCCTTGGAGCCTGCATAAACTGACTTACCAATCCAACAGCATAGCTCAAATCTGGCCTGGTAATAGTCATATAAATCAAACTTCCTACTATGCGTCTATACATAGTAGGGTCTTCTAGAAGCTCACCTGCATCTGTGCTCAGCTTCACATTTTGCTCCAAAGGAACTGAAATAGGCTTACAACCTGTCATCCCATATTTGGACAGCATGTCCAATCCATACTGCCTCTGCAAGAGCTGTATCCCACTTGGTGATCTAATCACCTCAATGCCCAAGAAATAACGCAGCTCTCCCAAATCCTTCATCTCAAACTTCTGCTTCAATAGCATTTTCACATGAAGGATATCTTCATCACTGTCACCTGTCATAATCAAATCATCAACATAAATGACAAGCAGCATAATACCTTTCTCTGTTTTTCTCACATAAAGTGAGAAATCTGCCTTGGAAATCTGAAAGCCAATAGTGACAAGATACTGTCCTATCTTGTCAGACTATGCTCTAGCTGCTTGCTTCAAGCCATACAAGGCTTTCTTCAACCTGCAAACAAACTCAGGATGAACAGCATGCACATAACCTGGTGGCTGCTCCATATAGACCTCTTCTTGCAAATCACCATGCAAGAAGGCATTCTTTACATCCATCTGATGTAAAGACCATCCCTTTGATGCAGCCATAGCAATGACTGCTCTTACGGTTGCCATCCTTGCAACTGGACTAAATGTTTCTTCATAGTCAATGCCATATGTTTGTGCATACCCCTTGACTACTAATCTTGCCTTGTATCTGTTCACAGAACCATCAGCATTGTGCTTCACCTTATAAACCCACTTACAGCCAATTGCATTCTTACCTTTAGGCAAAGGTACTAACTCCCATGTAGCATTTGCTTCCAAGGCATCCATTTCTTCATCCATGGCTTTCTCCCATTTTTCTTTTCCCATGGCTTGCTCAAAAGATGTGGGTTCTGGTTCCTGTATCACTTTGACCATATATGCATAGTGAATGGCTGTAAATCCATCATATTTCAGCCTATCCACAGGATACCTAGCTCTTGTAGACCTGCGCAAAGTAGGTTCACTCCCAGGTGCTCTCAAAACATCCCTGGTCTTCCTTACTCCAGGTGTAACAATAGAAGGAATACCCAACTCATCATCAATGCTCTGTTCTGAGCCACTGGATTCACCATCCACATAAGAGTGACCTGCATTCACATCAAACATGGGCTGATCAACCTTCTCTTTTCCTTTTCGTGATACCTGCATACCACTATCTGCATTGCTTTGAGAAGATTCTCCTGATCTCAATCTGCCTGTCCATGGCGAAGAATGTGAACCACTGCTAGAGGACGCTCCAGGTCCACTAATATTTTGTGACTGCTGCTGTGAATTCTGTGTAGCATTACCATTTTGTGCATCTTCATCATCAATCACATTTACTGGTTTATACCAGCTACTCATCTCATCAAAAACAACATCTCTGCTCACTGTAAACTTACGAGTAGAAGGGTTATAGCATCTATACCCTTTTTGCTGCAGAGAGTAACCAATAAAGATGCACTTCTCAGCTTTTGGATCCAACTTGGATCTCAGCTCATCTGGCACATGTACATAGGCAATGCAACCAAAAATTTTCAAATGAGAAATATCTGGTTTCCTACCAGTATACCTCTCCTCTGGAGTCATTCCATGTATTGCTGCAGTGGGCGTCCTGTTCATTATGTAGACTGCTGTAGCAACTGCTTCAGCCCAATAAAAATCTGGCAAGTCTTTTTCATTGAGCATGGCACGAGATACCTCTCCAATATGCCTGTTTTTCCTTTCTGCAATTCCATTTTGTTGTGGGGTATAACTGCATGAATATTGCTGCTTTATGCCATGCTCCTGCAAGAACTTTGCAAACTCATTTGAGAGGTACTCTCCCCCTCCATCTGACCTTAGGCATTTTATCTGCAAGCCTGTTTCTTTTTCAACCATAGCTTTAAGAGTTTTGAAATGCCCAAAAACTTCACTTTTCTTTTTCATAAAATACACCCAAATTTTTCTGCTATAGTCATCAATAAAACTGACAAAATAATGACAGCCTCCAAGAGATGCAGCTTTAGTTGTCCACACATCAGAGTGAATCAATTCCAATGGCTTCTCACTCTCTTGAACATGTCTAGGAAATGGTTTCCTTGCCTGTTTTCCAAACTGACAGGCTTCACATACCTTATGCATTTCTGCAACCTTGAATTTGGGCAATCCTGCAACAATATTTTGGGCCTGCATTGATTTAAGTCGCTGTACATTAACATGACCAATGCGTTTATGCCAGATATCAATATCTGCAACTACACCGGTCCCATGTGCAAACATTGCTGCACTCAATTCAGACATGTCTGCATCCAATGTAAACATTCTGCCCTTCTTCTTTCCTTTTGCTATCAAGCGACCTTTATTTTTCATATCCTCAACAAAGCATCCATGAGGATTAAATCTGACCTGCAAGCCCTGTTCAACCATTTGACCAACTGAAACCAGATTCTTGGTGATATTCGGGACATGAAATACATCGGACAGGTATTTCTTTTTCCCACCCTGCATAGACAAGGGAATTTTTCCAATCTGCACAATAGGATGTGCAGTATCATCACCAGTCTCCACAAATCCTGGTTTTTCCATTTTCCTTGCGTCCTCCATCCATTCTGCATGACCTGTCATGTGGTTTGATGCACCTGAGTCAACATACCATACATCATTGCTTTCTTCTGCACTTGTCGCAGAATTGTTCATGTGCTGCACCATGAACAAATGCTCATTTCTGTCATCACCCTGTCTACTAGAGGATGCATAATTTCCTTGTTGAAGTTTTCCATTCATGATGTCATTCTGCTTTTTATAGCAGTCTTTAGCCATATGACCCATTTTACCACAGTAGTAGCATTCAACATTACTGTTTGCATTTTGGCCTCTTTGCCATCCACCACGACCTCTTTGGCTCCCCCTGCCTCTAGAGTTACCACGTCCTCCTCCATAGGACTGGTTTTCTTGAGTTTGCTGCATATTCTGATTTCTGCCACGGCCTCCAAATCGGCCTCCTCTACCTCTGCCTCTACCTCTTCCAGCATTTGAGTAGAAGACAGCTTCTTTTGAAGTTCCTCCTGAAGAAGATGCACCACCATTTCTCTGTTCCTCAGAAATTAGAAGAGCAATCAACTCCTCAAAATCAGGAAATCTTTCACGAACTGAAATGGATGTCCGAAACTGTGCATAATCCTTTCCTAGACCATTCAAGGTCACGGAAACTAAATCATCATCTTCCACTGGCGACCCAATGGAAGCAAGTGCATCTGCAATCTTCTTCACCTTCATGTGGTAGTCGTTGATGCTCATACTT
Organism: Lygodium microphyllum; assembly: GCF_053477565.2. NCBI lineage: Eukaryota > Viridiplantae > Streptophyta > Polypodiopsida > Schizaeales > Lygodiaceae > Lygodium > Lygodium microphyllum. The sequence goes on along the minus strand of NC_141142.1, from coordinate 138,445,605 downwards.
TCTCTTTGCACATTATGCAACTCTTGCTTGAGCTGCATTTTCCTGGCTTGCGTATTTGTGCTATACATTTTTGACAAAGTATCCCATGCCTCCTTTGGCGTACTTGCATCCTGAATATGCACAATCATAGAGTCTGAAATACTGATAGACAGCCAATACATAACTTTCCTGGCTCTCTCATGCCATGTTTTAAATGCCTGCATTTGTTGTTGATTGGGAACATCAGGAAGAACTGGTTCTTCTTCATTTCCTGCAACAAATTCCCAATATCCTTTTCCCATAAGGAAATTCGTCATTCTAAACTTCCATGCCTGGAAGTTGTTCTTGTCAAGCTTTTCAGTGACAATCTGTGAAAGAGAATCAGACGCCATTACAGAATACTGCAAGAAATTCTGTCACTGCAAAAAACACAGCTTCACCCTCACAAGGGCAAATCTGCAAAACTGGCGAAAGTGGTATTTGACCACACAGTCACTTCCTAGTGACGATTTTGCATAAACAGGAACCAAGGATGATTCTGAAACTCCCAATGTCTCTGCGCACAAGCATACGATGCAATTTCTACAGTAACTTTTCACCGACCTGTAGAACAGTGGTCGCACAGCATAAAACTGAGCCTTTTCTTGAGTGCGTGCAGAAAACTTCCGTCTGCAAAACAGGCCCCGAAATGGCCTCAAATCAAAAAAACAAGGTCGCCAAGGGCTAAAGCCCTCTCCCGCAGCATATACTGCCCTCTTGCTTCACCGCGAAGGGCGTCTCAACCTGAGACAATGCACTCCTGCAATTTCCAGCTGTGCTACCTGCAGAGATCTGCTCCCAAAACAGGAAATGAAAGCAACACTGCTCCTCTTACCAGACCACCACGAGCTTGGCTTGCTTTCTTGAGCTCCTTACCACGAACAAGGCTCTGATACCATGTCAAGATTGTGGGAGAGAAGGAAGGAGTCTCGCTTGAAGCTTTCTTGCTTGCACAATGGGGGAAGACACACAAGGGTGGAGGCTGAAAACAGTTTTCCTCTTCTTAGTTGTGTAAGCCAAAAGAACTAAAGTACAAAGAAATAGAAGAACCCTATATATGGGTCTCAAACCAAACTCAACTAACTAAGGTGGCATACTAACTGAGCCACGAACTAGAGTAGATAAGGATAGCTATCATGTAGCTATTATTCATGGGCGGTGTACCAACCGCGTCTGCAACTGACAAGTCGGTGACATAAATACACAACGGTCACCCTGGCGTATCACGAGTGGAGCTCGATATCTCAACACCTAGGACAAAAAAACCACATTTCTAAGATGCTTTTTGTTGGGACTGATTTATTATTAGACTAAGAGATCCTCAATGATGCTCATAAATGGATTACTTATACTCAAAGCCCTCTAGTGCAGTTTTTTACAATAACGAATAATTATCTACCGGGACAAACAAATCCTTGAGCATGATACAGAGCCGAGATATAACATCAATAAATCTCTCAACTACTATGTACAATGCAAGATTGATGGTCAACTTGCAACTTGACGTACATCTCCATAAAGCTATCCATTTAAGCCTCGTTTGTTGTAATGTAGATAAGATGGAAGACGAAGAAGGTCTTATTGTTCAAGATCATGAGACGTATCTTAATCAGCGTGTCCCATGTCCTTGCTCTCAATGCAAGTTGGCAATTAGACGAAAACGCCGATTGTCTATAGAACACGTACGACGATTTGGCGAGTTTCAATCTGAGATCATTGATCAAGCGATTGCGGATTTTCAGCAAACGGTAATTTGAAGTTAATATTAATCATGCATTGTACTCCCAAGCTAATTGAAAACCATACACAATAAGATTGGGTCGTGTTGGCAAATTTTCTGTCTAGGGGGGTGATGTCTCGACCCAAGGGGGAGTGCACCCTTTGTGGCCAATTAGAAGAGTTCGTGGACGTGTGATGGATGGATTGCAGGAGCCAATCCACCACTCGCAAGGCCCATCTATACCGTCAATGCCAGAGGAGACAGATAACCTTCCCGACCTACCTACAATCTTGGAGCTTGAGATGGAGGCAATGATCGATGCATTGATTCCCATGGATGTCGAGACATCTGACCCGCTTAGAGAGGAAGCATCCATACCATTATATGATGGGTGCCGAGTATCTCGGTTGAAGACATTGCTTGCACTCTTAAGTGTGCAAGCAAAATACGGTTGGAGCGATACGAGTGTGATCGAGTTATTCAGGTACCTTGCACATAGGCTTCATTGATTATTTTTTTTGATAGTATTATTGCAAACATTTGTGCTTTTTCAAGGTGTTTTATGATTTTTTTCAGGTTATTGAAATATCATATATTACCACCTGCAAATACCATGCCTAAGTCTCATGATGATGCACGAGATGTTTTACGGAAGCTTGGCATGGACTACAATAACATCCATGCATGTATCAACGACTACATACTGTTTCGAGATGAATACAAGACTATGGAGACATGTCCAAAGTGTGGTGCTCACAGGTATCAACAGGACTTGCAAGGGTAAACCATCCCTCAAAAAGTTCTCAGACACTTTCCGCTCATCCCCCGCATAAACCATATGTTTCACACGTTCGGCATGGCAAGCTTGACAACGTGGCATGTGCAGAATAGGTCCACGGATGGAGTTCAACGAATATCAGCGGATTCACGCGCATGGAGCCACATTGACTCTACCTTCCCAGGCTTTACGCGAGAGCCAAGGAATCTTCGGCTCGGTCTCGCCATGGATGGTGTGAACCCATTCGGTCTGCGCTCAACTTCTTACAGTGTGTGGCCTATAGTGCTTGTCAACTACAACATCCCTCCATGGCTTTCTACGAAGAAAGGACATCTCATCCTTAGCCTGCTCGTCCCGGGCCACTACAAAGTAAAAAATATGGACGTGTATCTTCGTCCATTAGTCGATGAGCTTAAGATTTTATGGGAGGAGGGGGTCACTGTGCAAGATATGAGCAGGCGCGATGGTCGGCGGTCAGCCAACATTCGAGCCATTCTCATGTGGATGATGCATGACTTTCCGGGATTGGGAGAGTGCTTAGGTGAGCAGACCTCCATTCTCGCTGGTAATATCTATATTTTATCTCATTCAATCAAGTATTCACTAGGTCGTGGCTCGCCTTACAGGTCTGGTTACCTCAGGTTATCATGCATGTCCATTGTGTGGGCCACAGTTAGACTCCCGAAGGTCACGAACCATGAAGAAGATGGTATATCAAGGACACGCCGCTTTCTTGCCAGAAGATCATGAACTCATGGAAGGTTTTCTTGGACAACCTCCAACACGTATGAACGCTGCAAGCTGGTACAACCTGAAAATGGTAAACCCGGAATCACATCCAAATGGAATGCGACGGTTCTCAGTTTTCTACGAGTTGCCATATTGGACCTACTTATAGGTCAACCACTTGTTGGATCCCATACATATTTTCAAGAATGTGGGTAGCTTGCTATGGGACCACATCACAGGAAAGAGAGACACTATAGGGTCACGAATGGATTTGAAGGAGGTAGGTAAGATGGAGGCGCTTTGGCCGCAGTCGAGTGCTGAAGGGGGAGTGCAGCTTCCTCACGCTCCTTGGGTTTTGTCCACCAAAGAAGAGCGCATTGATTATTCTAACACCATTTTTTATCTGTGCAGGTGATATTTTCAGGATGAGTCGAGGGATGAGCGATGAGGAGTTTCAGGACATGATGGCACGTATGTCTCCAGACCAGCTCGCGAGATTCAGAGAGATGGCAGACCACGAGCTGTCTCGTTCTTCGTCAGGGCGCTCTGCTAGATCTGCTTCAGGGCGATCAGATGCTTCAGCTTCGAGCAGACGATCTCGACGCTCACGACTTGGGCCAGAGAGAGGGACTGCATCGGGATCAGGGGGATGCTGCTGTGGGGACACGGATGTGGTGTCTCCGTCTCATCATTCAGCTGGAGCTGCGTCACCTCCAGGATTTGTTACACATGTGGGGACATCTACTCCAGTTACTCCGGCTTTTGCGCAGTCGTCAGCAGCAGATGGCACCCCTTTTGGTGGCACCCCTTTGAGTGCCACTCCGAGAGAGGTTACCCCCGTCAGTACAGCGGATGTAGAGGGGTCTCCTGGATATGCCCACGAGCGTGGACAGAGATGGGAGAGGACCCATCTTAGGCAGACTCCTAGGGGTTATGGATATCTGGTTGATAGTAGGTCAGGAGCCATCATCATGAATAATGAGGGGAGGAGGGTGATGGCTCGCATGAGAGAGTTGTGCCAACAAGTTTTTTGGCACAACATCCTGGATCATTGGAAGAACATACCGGAGGGGAGCAAGGACTACATAGTAGCATCCTTGCACGAGGAGTTTTCGGTGCCAGCCGTAGTAGATAGATTCTCTACTGGATGGATGATGGATTGCATGCTTGCATACATGTCACATAGACGATCTGACGCACGCAAGGCAATCAAGAGTGGGGGTGCAAAGCCCGAGTGGTTAGATGCAGACGACTGGCGCCAACTAAGGGAGGAGGCTACAGATTCGCCAGGACGTTGGAGTCAGCAGAGCGGGAGGCGGTGAGGGCATGACTCGAGGCCGGAGTGGTCCATCATCTTGGGAGTGGCAACCATATTTGGAGGACTTTGTAAGTTTCTCTTTTGTTTTGCTTGTTTGTTTTTTTGAAATATTCTTTGTACTGACAATCATGTTTCTAACAGTTAGCATTTTGTTTTCTTTGCAGCACTCCATTACAAATCGCGATCCGCAAGGCCTTGAAACTCGATATGCAGAGAGGCACGGTCTCAATGCATTGATCGACCGATTGTATAGACGCGGCGGCCCTGTAAGTCACTCATCTTTCTTGTCCGTAGTTACCATGAGGATATTTGAATGCATTATTGTATGGTGGATTGATGTATTGTTTCTTTTTCTGCAGAATCCGTTCGATGCTCCTTTGCGGCGGGACGAGCTTTCGGGGGACGAGGATTTGTAGCTTGCCCTTGGATCCTTTGAGCTCACACACCTTTAGTTTTTAGTCCCCTGATCTATGTAGACATTTTCTATGTATTAGTGATATCCTTTCATGATTGTACCAATCACATTTTATGTGATCATGTATTTATTTCATGTATCAGTTTTATGATTTTAGTATACATTCTTTTTGTTTGCAAGCGCTTTGTATGCAGTAGTGCAGAAACTATTTTGTATGGCTCTCATGCAACATACAGTGCTATATGTGGTAGGGCAGCTTGCTGCCCTGTCACAAATTTTTTTTTCCCTGTTACCGTCGCTATTTGCGTCGCAAATTTACTGGTTTCGTCGCTATTGGCGTCACTATGTGCGTCGCAAATTTACTGGTTGCGTCGCTATATGCGTCGCAAATAGTGATGCCAATAGCGACATTTCTATGGCGTCGTCAATAACGACACTTTTTGTGACGACGGGGGCAAATTTTGTTGTTTGTATTTTCGTCGCTTTAAACGTTGGTATAAGGTCTATATCTTGTAGTGAAACTTTAGATCCTACGAAGTAAGCTAACTGAAAATGGAATGAAACTCATTTAAGTGAGGAGAGATAGACGTCTCTTCATAGAAAACTCTCATTGTAAGTGCATGAGAAGTATGGGCTATATCAACATTCTTCTTGTTTACTCTTTTTGTGATCAAATTACTCTTTATAATCTTGAGTTGAAGGCAAGGGTATGGCTAAAGGCAAGAGTCGTATACTACCTTAGGAGTGGTGGTTACATGATTTATTTGCAAGACTTATGCTACTTTTGCTATCTTGCAACACTCAATCCCACAAATTGCAATCCCATGAGGTTGGAGACTAAGTATGCAGAGGGGCGTAGACTCATTGTACTCATCGATAGATTAAATGCATGTGGTGGTCAAGTAAGTCATGCCTCTTTCATGTTTCCAGTTTTTTATTTTTGTAATGCATTGTGTACTCTAGATTAATCTTTGATTGTTTATATTGCAGAGTCCGTTTGATGATCCATTTCATCATGACAAGCTTTTGGATAGTGAGGAGATATGACAACTACAAATGGAGCGCATATCCCTTCGTTTTTTTATCCATGTTCTTCATGAAGACTCTTTCTATGTAGCTTTCTTTAGATAATTTCTCATCGTTTGTATAGACTTGCATATTGCAACATTGGTGAATACATTTCTTATTTTGGTTTCTTCTCCCTATCAGTCCATGTAGTTCTATGAAATGTCATTGTCGATATTATACTTATTTGAAAATTAAATCAATGGACACCTTTTTCTTAGCATCTCACAATGTATGTATTTGGATGAAAAATATATATTCAATTTATAAATGAGTTATGGAACATTGTTTAGCACCATGTGGTTGGGAGGGTTGTAAGGATGCATGCCCTACAACCCAAATTTTTTTAACTTTGTAACCATCCCTATTTGCATGGCAAAAAAAAGTGCATGTATCACTATTTGCATTGCAAATATACCTACAATCATCGAGTATGTCAAATGATTCTTTGAAGCTTGGTTTATATCTATGTTCGAGTGATAGCCTTTTCTTATATCTCATCTACTAGCTTGGATGTAAGCAATGGTACCTTACTAATGGCCAAGCTTTCAAACAGGATGTGACCTACAAATTCATAAGGTATATTATGAAGCTTTCTAGATGTGTCGATTCATGTCTTCAAGGGAAAAGTATACATCCTACTATGAAGCAATGCACTACAAGTGTGCCATACATGAAAAAATAGAGAACTGAAATATTAGAGGCCACTTGTTCACATATATGGAAGGGATGCACAATGTCCACGTGGTCACAACACACAAATCATTTTCTCAATAGGGATAAAGTGATAAATATGTGCTATTGAGTCTCTACACCCATTGTTTCTTGGTCTTGGCTTCAATCGCTTTCTGATAGTTGCTTACCATCTTCCATTTCTCCATCTTTACATAGGATGAGGCACCCTCAGGCTTCGACTTTGAGACAAAGGACACCCCTTTCTTGCAAGTCACCAAGAAAGTACCCTCTCTATGGAGCAAATTAAGCCTCAACCCCAACCAATTGTTGATCTTGTTGCCTCTCAAGCATGTAATGACTACCTCCTCACCCAAAACTACATCGTTGGTATCAATCCTCGAAGAATGATGTTATATGATACTATGCCTTTTATGAAGCCCCTAGATTTGATCTAGTTAATGTCTCGCAATGGTACAACCACGTCTCATCCTTACTAGAGAAGTGTTTTCTAGAAACTTGTATTAGTGTTAGCATCACAAATCTACTTGTCATGTATACAAGGAAGCAATTACACAAGGGTAGATGCGGGTATACTCCATGTGATTTCCTCTATTCTAAGCTGCCATCCTTGCTATCAAGCCTATCCTTCTTCTTTGTCAGCATCTCCTTGTCATTGGGCCTTTCTTATTGCTCTTCTTAACTGCCTCCTTGCTATATTTAACTTAGATCAGCACAACCTTAGGGTTGAGGCCTGATTAGGTGGCAACAAATAGGTACACTTCTTGCTCCAAATCATGGGAGAAATATCATCATATCAACCATTTGCATGGAAAGCACAAGATCAGAGAGTTTTTAGTGTAGTCCGATTACTCATGTATTAGCTACCCCATCTAAGAGCAAAAGCACATTTATCCAGCCCTTTTTAGTTCTAGGTTGACCTAGAGGGACAGACTATGCCTTGCTTTCGATAAGCTTCATGCTTTCATGGTCAATGCTTCCCTTGAATGCAAAGAGAGCATAATTCTAATGTAGCTCTATAGGTGTCACCTATGCATAGAAACACTAACCTCATAAGTCCATGGATTAGGTTTATGCATGAAGGATGATGCATAGACACCTCGATCATAAAGATAAAGACTAACCACATAAGTCCATCGATTGGATCTATACATAAGGGTGATGTGTAACCTGACTGCACACGGGCTCATGGAGTGGTCTTATGCACATAAGCCAAATGCTTGCAAGGCTTATGCATAAGGCACGCACATGTCATACCGCAACACATTTTCTTAAATCTAATTTGAAGCTTCATTTCACAACAATATAGCCTGGGTTATATAAAGCGTCCTCTACCCATACCAACAGATCATAGACTTTATTAGTGCGCACATCCATAGTTTCTAGCTTCATGGAGATTTTAGCAATGTGCTATAGGATGGACATTTGATCCCACAACTAGAGAGATGGGGTTGGGGAATTATTTTGATGATTTATGAGATTGTGTGCCTTGTTAACGTTGATAGTACGTTGTAGCCAGCCGTCATCGGAAGATTGCATGTAAACAGAATGACCTCGTGTGAGCTTGCTAACTCAGGGAAGTGATTGTAGTGATTGATAGGTGAGTCATAGGATCAAGATCAAATGATCTAGTAACTTAAACCATTTCATGATCCAGGAGCTAAAACAATCCACGGATATTGGGCATGTAGGTGCTGGTGGCAACACAAGATATTGGTTCCCCGAAGGGCCACCTTGGTTGCGTAAAGGGGGGCAAGGAGCTTGAGCATAGGAATATATTTTGCATGAGCGTGTCAAGAAGTGTCTATAGGATATAGCTGCCGCAAATTACTGTACGCCTACCAACTGGATGGGTTAGATATTATTAAGTTGGGACGTGGCAGGGGTAAATTAGTGCAGAGTTGACAAAACGGACCTTGGTATCGGGATTCGGGAGAAGTGTGGATCTCGGATCCTGTGACGGACGATTTGAATTTTGACAAACCACGATATGCATGGTAGCTGGGTAGCCAAATATATATTGACAACCACGGGCGTTGTGCCGGCGACCGGCCAACAGCCTACCTGGACACTGGCTGGCTTGTCCTCGAGAGGTGGAGTAGAGGAAGCTTCCTTGTCACTAGCAAACTGGTCGAGCTCACGAGCAACCTTATCATCATGAGTCCAATCATCCATTCCTTATATATACACGCGACGCAGCATCGCATCGATCCAAGAAAGAATCAAGCGAGTCGCCAGCTGATGCTATCAACTAGTTATACACTTTCACTCCTCCCTTAGCTACAGAAGCTCTGATCCCAGCCAGCCAGCCAGCACTACTACACAGCATATCCATAAATATACACGCTATTCTGATCCGTCATAACTGCTTTGCATACAATACTTTTATTAGCCGCCCGTGTATGGCTAATATAGTGCACAGGAAGTGCAATGGCCGATGCTTGCACCGCCAAGTAGTAGCAGAGCTTCTGCTGGTACAACTACTTCAGCTAGCAGCTGGGACGCCAGCAGTAGCGGCCATGAGCGTGGCCGTGGTGAGAACGTCAGCCGCTCATATATTGACTGCTAGCGGTGATTCAGCTGCTGCTGCTGCCGCCCGAACACTGGTGCAGGTGCCCACGCCTGCCCCCGTGCTGTCTTACCACAACGGGCCCCTCCTCACTCGACCCCTGCGCCTCCACCTCCTATGGTATGGCTCCTTCTCGGCCACGCAGGAAGCCATCGTCACGGACTTCGTACTGTCTCTGCGGATGAAGAGCGTGTCCAAGGGCTCTCCGGCGCCAGCGGTGTCTCGCTGGTGGAAGACCACCCGGGCCTATAAGGACGCCTCCAAGACCGGCGTCGCGGCCAGTATCCGGCTGGGCAAGCGCTTGCAGGACTCCAGCTACTCGATGGGGAAGAACCTGACCAAGGCAGGCGTGGCCACGCTTCTAGCCCGAGCGTTAGCGTCAGGGAGTCTGCCGACTGCAGCGGGGGGCGCCATCTACGTGGTCCTGACGGCGGACGACGTTCTGGTGGAGGACTTCTGCATGAACACGTGCGGCTTCCACAGCAGCAGCGGGGCCAGTACAGCTACTAGTACCGATGATGTCCCCTTCTTGTGGGTGGGTAACCCAGGCAAGCAGTGCCCGGGCCTGTGCGCCTGGCCGTACGCCGTCCCCCAGTACGGGCCGCCAAACCCTCTCTTGGTGCCGCCCAACGGCGACGTGGGCATGGAGGGCCTGGTCATCAACCTGGCGGCATTGCTGGCAGGCACCGCCACCAACCCCTTCCGCACGGGCTACTTCGAAGGGGACTCGTCTGACCCTTCCGAGGCTGTGACGGCCTGCTCCGGCATCTTTGCCAGCGGTCACTACCCGGGCTACCCCGGCAACCTGCGCGTGGACGAGGCGTCCGGCGCCAGCTACAACGCCCTCGGCCTCAACGGCCGGAGGTTCCTCTTGCCCGCCATGTGGAGCCCTGCCACGCGCTCCTGCATCACGCTGCTGTAGGTTCTTTCTGGGAGGCGGCGCCGCCGCCGCTCCGACTGTATATACATACGTACCTTATGTCAATTTACAGTGGTCGAGAGAAGCGGCACAAGGAGTGCGCGCACACGCCCGCCAGCTGTTTGTAATTTTTCTGCAGTCCCCTGTAAATGATTCGTCTCAATTTTTATGTAAGTGACATTAGTTACCGATAAGCTTTGACTTGGATCTCCTCGACGGTCCAGGGTTTTTTTTTGGATTGCAGAGCCCTTCTAAAGGCATTTTGACCTTGAAAGAGAAGGCAAATATTTTTAAAACCTTGTTTTCGAAGAGCAAGTAAAAAAAGTTTCCCTTCATAGAGAAGGCAATGATTTTACAAACCTTGCTATAGAATGGTAGTTATGCCATGCGTGCAAAGCACATGTCTTATACAAACGAAACCAAAAGAAAAAAGTAAACTCTTAGTGAGTTTTGCAACCTTCGTAGAACTATGCAAGTTCGATTCCATTGTTCTTTTAGCAAACTTGACTAGCCAAAGGATTTCCTTAACTTTACTAAAATAGTTTCTAGGTTTGGCCACCCTTAAGAGGTTTCATTTTTAATAGCATCGCTTTGCTCCTTAGCTTCCAGATTAGTCATAGAGCTAGAAATGCCAGTTTGAGGACATTCCAAATATAAAAATTCACCACAACAGAAACGAGGCATAGACGCGCAAAGTCGGGCGCATCTATCGTTGCGTCTATATGTGCGTGTAAAAGAGCGTGTAAATAGATGCGAATTTTGCATCTATATATCCGCGCAAATAGACGCAAATATAGACGCGTTTTCAGACGCGTAATTATTTAACCATCTGAAATTGGACTTAATATAATAAAAAAACCAGAGTTAATAATTATTTTTGCATTGCTCTCTAATGAATGGCAGTTTCTCCAGTTAACAAGCCTGATATAAGTAATTAGCGGCAAGCGACACAAACCTTATTATACAATTAGTAGCAAGCATTGCATGTATCTCGTAATTTCTCTACTTGAAGATGATAAAAAATACTTCATTTTTATTATGAAAAATTCAATTTAGCTTTAAACTTGACTATTAATTCTTGAGTATGCATATGTGCGCATGATATTTTCCATAGAATTAAGAATACACATTGAATCATTAAGCGAATTAAGTATGTTACAGTGAATGATCCATCTCATCTTCAATGAGATCAGCCCTTGCTAAACTATCTACTTCTACGTCTATGTTACCAAGAGGTAACGAAACAAATAAGTCTATCCCACTATCAGATGTGTTGCTATATTGCTCAATAACTTCATAATCATCAACCACATTATTGTCCTCTTCTGCGTTTCCTTGAACATCCTCGCGAGGTTCATCTTGTACTATATCACGCATATCATCCATTATGGTGTCATCATGTACATCATCATTAATTGTTGGATTGTCATCTGCTATCTCTATGTCGATAATATTACCATATATTGGTTTTGAACGATTAGATATAGGGATGACATACCACCATCGGTTATTGTTTACCATTGGATGATACACAACCTGTATTTGAAAAACAAAAGCAAGAAACTTAAATACTTATTATATTGTATATATGTATCACATGTATACATATTAAAAAATTAACTTTTACATATATACCTGCTCGCATTGTTGAGGTAGTACTAACGTGTCATTCTTGTTTTGGTGAAATTTTGTAGAGTCAATGATTACAAAACCACTTGGATGACGTCTGATTGTGCAATGCTCACCATTTGTTACCACTTCTTTAAACCACTTCACATTTAGTACACATATAAAGAATCGTCTGAAGTCAAGCTTCAGAATATCTTGGATCAAGCCACAATAACATTCCATGGTACCATTGGCATCCTCGAAGTGAGCAAGGACACCACAATCTTGGGTATTTCTCTTTTCATCTATACGTTGAGTTCGAAGATATTTACCCTCACACCAAATAGCATTGAATAATGTGCACTAGTAGTAAAAGATTAAGATCAAACATGTCAATTTATTATATAAAATATAACTAGAAACAAATTAATTGATAGTATGTCTCACCTTTGATAAGAAACCTCGTGCGTATTCCCACTCTTCTTGAGATATATTAATTTCCTCCTCTTTTTACATTCTCTCCATTTCCTCATGTAACCAATCTATATCAATATGACGTGGGAGCGCATTTAGATGATCTGGAAATGAGACATTACGATCATATCTGGTGCGAAATGCTTGTCTTTCGCTTTTCCTTCTTGCCCTTGCTTCATTATATAGTGTCACCCATTTGCTCATTACATCACTATTGAGCACACAAAAACTATTTAACTTACGAAGTTCTTCTTTTATTAGCACTTTACTCATTCCTTTTCCTTAAGGTATTATAGAGATTATCCTCAAGTCTTCATCCTCTTTCCATAGTCGTGGTTGAGAGGGGTCCACTTCAGCAAGATATTCAGAGATATAAACAAGGGATGATTGCACTAACCAACCCTCAGCCATGCTTCCCTCAGGCCGTGCTTTTTGCCTCACAAAATCTTTGATCAAGGTTTTCATGAAGCGCTTAAGAAAAAACATCCACCTTGCATGAACTGCCCCACAAAGTGTGATCTCATCAATCAAATGTACGAGTGAATGTAATTGAGTAGTCAAAATGGATCGAGGAAAAATTTCCTCCACCAAACAAACCACCTCAACAGATAATACTTGTGCATCTTGCAATGTGTTTGGATCAATTTCCTTCGAGCACATATATCTGTCAGGATGTATTTGACAATTGTTTATTTTTGTGTAGAAATTCAAAGATATATAATGAAAAAATACAATGTATACACACCTCACAAGCTCTCCCATCTTATAAATGATATCACGTACATCTTTGGATACACAATGGGATATGCTGGTAGGAAGTACGAACTGAATGTAAATAATATTCGTAGATCAAATGATTAGTTGAGGAAAAAGTCATCATACCCCAAAGTTTACACATAGTTACTCCACTAATTACTATATTCATGGTTAGAGATACCCTTACTTGAATCATTTTGTGCCAATCATCGTGGGACTTCAAACCAGATAGTTGCTCCACACCTCTTTTCTTTTTCTTTATGAAGGCTCCCTTGAGACATCTCATACATCCTGTGGGTGTTCAAAAGCTACATATTTGTTACTTCACTATTTTTTTCTCGTTCTTTGACAACATCCAAGGTGCATGGGGTAGCTCAATCTTTACTGTGGGTCCAATGCGTAGCCAGGCTCGTCTCATGTGACCAATGTTACGTAAATCCTCCCTTACATTGACTGAATCATGAGCCCCTATCAAGTGATCCCATAATGTAGATACAACATTTTTGAATATGTGCATGGGGTCCAACAGGTGATTGATCTTGAGTTCAGTCCAATACGAAAGACAAAAAAATATAGAGAACCTAACAAACAAACAATATATTATGTAAAAAATTCATTATGCTAAATACTTTAAAGTTAATCGAGAGAAATATACTTCTTACCGACTCATGCCGAGTGGAGGGTGGCTGTCGGCATTAATCCCTCTCTCTTTCCAATCTTGAATAGTTAGAGATTGTGGAGTCATTCCATTAGTAGGGATAACAACTTTGGGATGGTCAATAGGAAGAAATCGATGATGATTGCCATAGATAACCTTCTTTAAACGTGCCGGCCTAGAGGAAACTAGAGAGGGACTGCAAATAGGACATGCATGATATCCTGATGTGGTTAAACCTGAACAAACAAGTGAATTAATAACATGCAATTAATTCAAGTCTTGAATTTCAAATATAGAGTTATATACATGTACCTGAACACTCTCCACATCCTGGAAAGTCATGCATGGTCCACAACAACATGGCCTTCAACGTGAAATCTCTAGAGGATGCAGATGCGCTTATATCTTGCACCTCAATACCTTTCCATAACATTTCTAACTCTTCAATCAAAGAATCTAAGTAAATATCCATGTTTTTTACCTTGTGCTTTCCAGGAATCAGAAGGGACAACATTACATGTCCCTTTTTGTAACGTGTCCCCTAGTATCATCCAGGACACGTCTTACCAGTCCATCGGAAAGGATGTCTAGAAAGCTCCACCCGGCACTCCCATGGAATGTTACGGGTTTTGCGATCTAGTTCTTTCCGCGTCTGCCACGTAGCGGAAGTATCCTGGCCGTTCCCACTTAGGATCGATCAGAATTAGGGTTTTCCTAATGGGTCACTAGCTAACAGCAACTAGCGTCAAACCCGAGCGAACTACTTTACGCAGAAACGCCAGGTCCGAAGCGGATTCACGTTGCACTTGGTTCAAGGAGAATGGGAAACGAGAGGGATGCAAAGCTCAACCTCTCTGCCATAAGGCATAGTCCCATTCCGTTCCCCTAAAACAACGTAAATCGGGTAAGACGTAACTCTAGGTCATCGTTCTCGTTATTCTTTTTGATGATGATGATCATTCCGCTGTCTTTCGAGATTTATGAGAAAAGTTCCCGGCTAACCGGGACCACCCAACCGTAGGACGGACCCATGGCCCATCCTCCGCACTTTCCTCGGTTTGTTTTAGTTATGTAATTATCTAACACATTAATTTGACATATAACAATCAGCTTCTTTAATTAATCTTGTTAAGCACGGGTTCCTTCACGTAATCTTATCACGTGACATATAAAAACAATATCAAGCAAGTTCTTTTAAAATCTCATCATTTTATCTTTGAATTACAAGAAGTTCCGCCCGTAGGCTTGTCCATAATCTACCCGAAGGCTAACCAGTAATCTCCAGGGATCACTATTCCAAGCTTCTGCCCGTCAACTAGTATGCGGGCCTCGAGATCCAATCCCGAGTCACGTTAGCCTCTTGTGCAGGATCCGGAAGGCGAGGGATTTATGGCCAGAGCCCCCCTGGCACCCAAGCGTCCTCCTGCTCTAAGAAGAACTCAACGGAGAGACCTCTCGTGGCGGGTTCGGTCCACGTTCCCGGCGCGGTCAACAACCCCCTTGGTTAGGGTCAGGCAGGCAGTCGGGGGTAACTGAAGCTGCCTCTCCCTTCAGGCCTTTAACTTGAAGTATAAGTACTTGTTTAATTTGTAATTCATAATTCAAACAGAGCCCTAAAATCTCTAGCAAGCACAAACATTTCCATTAATCAACCCAGTTGTATGGCAAACTGCTAAAGAAGTGTTCTTTCCTTTTTGAGTGTATCAGCAGTCGTTTTCAAGATGTCTTGTAACTTGGCAAGATCCTTTATATTCGGGTGTAGGGTATAACCAACTTGGTTAACCCTAAGGTACCTTAGATATGCTAGTTTCTATTTTACAACTTTCCTTATTTAGAAGGATATCCAAAAACTACGTCTTTTTTGCAAGATAACTTGCGTAAGGATCTGCCGCCCTTGAAGAGGGTTTTTCCCTTTTCTCCTTGTGAATTGATCACAAAATGATTTCATACATGTTGCGCAAGTCTGGCGATGGAATAATCTGTTTAGATTCCTTAAGCTGACATATGTCAGGCCTAGGGTTTCTTCATTTAAGAACCTTAGGGACGAACCCTAGTTTCTTATCTTTATGAATTTATTGTCCCTGCGGTAAGAAAAGTAGTCCAATGTTTAGGGTATGAATTTTTCTATGTTTAGATTGGTTCAGTTATCTTTTGGAAGGTAATCTTAATCGTCTTGTCATGGTTTTACTATCCTTGTGACAATTAACTTTCCCAATCAATACAGTTTAATTTGGCATATAGCATAATGCCAAGGTGATACAAAGAGTGACAATTTCTCCTTTGGACAAAAAGGCCTAGCTGTGAAATTGGTGTATACACACTTTATTAGTCCCAAGTCCTCAAATAGGGGGGGGGGGAAAGAGTGTCATCCAGCAGTTTCCCATTGCATTTTCTTTCCAAATGAGTTCGTATATCTAATTTTTATACTTGTTAATTCCTAACATTTAACTTCCGTTTTCTTTAAAGATGAAATCATGCCAAATAACAACACTTGCCTTGCTAAGATGTGCAACTAGCAAAGATAACTCCCTAGTAATTTGAGCATCGAAGAAACCTTCCATGAATTTAGGCATTTTACCATGATTCGTTGCGAAAGGAATAAGACTAATGGTGCAAGATATAATTTCTACACTTTAGGAATATATTACTATAGTAAATGGTTAATCTTGCCTATAATTTTATAATGCTTGATGCAATTTGAAGAAAGCTAATTTGTATACATTGTCGTCCATAGGCTAACTCCTTCGTAAAAAAATAACTCGAACAAATATATCTTTCCTTAACAATTTTTCTTTGTATGATTGACTTAAAACCGAATTAACACCAAGAGGAAAAACTTGGCTTTGAGGGGAGATATCCACATGGATACCGGGAGATGACCCTCCCGCTGCTACACCTGGGACTTTCTTCGGCGGCATCGTAGTTCGAATGTGAGATAGCCTTTTCCTTTTTCTTCTTGGAATTCCACCGTCTTCTCCTTCCTTATCTTTTACCTTTTTCCCACTCTTCCTCCTTCACTCCCTCTTTTCACTCCCTCTGCTTCCCTCCCTATCTTTTATCTCACGGCTATATTCTTCCTTACGGGATACCGTACGAGGCCGTGATGATGACTTGGATTTTTAGGACATGGGAGTGTGTGGACACCGGCTTGTTTGATAAGACTAAGAATACAAAGCTCAGCTACGAGAGCACTTGCACAAAAAGATTTGAAAAGTGAGTGAAGGAATTTATGCAAGAAAAATGGAAGTCTGCAAAGTAGCCTAAGGACAAAGTAAGCTTTAGGGGTGTGACTTGAATAGTTTAAAGAAAAATCCGGAGGGGAAAAGGGTAAGGGCTTACGGGGAAAATTTAAACCCGGGGGTAATAAGGGCTTTGGAGAGATTAAAATCCGGAGGAAAAAAAAACAAGGCTTAGGGGTGGATTATACTGGGAGAGGGGGGGGGAAAACAATGCCTTACGGGGGGTTTTAAAAACCCGGGCGGGGGGGGGGGGGGAGAAGAACAAGGGCCTTAGGGGGGGAATTTAAAACCCTGGGAGGGGGGGGGGAGAACAAGGGGCTTAGAGGGGGGGAATTTAAAACCCCGGGAGGGGGGGGATTTAAAACCTCGGGAGGGGGGGAGAATAAGGGCCTTAGGAGGGGGATTTAAAACCTCAGGAGGGGGGGGGGGAGAACAAGGGGCTTAGGAGGCCCACCTTGGAACCTTCCAAGGCTTTCTGGAAGGCCACGTGGGGAGGAAAATAGGACTGACGGCGTGATGGCCAGGTGGCAGGGCCTACAAAAGCAAGCGACGTGCTGGGAGGCGGCTGCTGGCTGGCGCAGCAGCCCATGGCTCCTCACGACGGACTGGGGTTGAAGAATGGCGATGTGGCGGTGACAGATGGCGACTTGTTTTCCTCCTCGACTCGGATTTATGGCGGCACAGCCCAGTCTCTCCCTCAGTCAGCATGCAGCACGGCAGCCTTCACCCTTCCTCACGGCTCCGCCTCCTCATGCTTTATATAGTGGAGGGAGGGGGATTTTCTCCTCCTGCGTGTCGACACACGTGTCCACCCTCCCTCCATAGGCTCCATCAAGGAGCTTACAACTCCTTCTATTTCCCTCCCCCCTCCAGCTCGTCCGTCGGCTGGAGGGAGGGGAATAAAAAAATTTCAAAAATCCGATTTATATTTTTCCCCACGCGGAATTTTACATTCTCTCCCCCTTGGAGGAATCGAGATGTCCTCATCTCAAGATAAACTGGGGATATTGATGGTTGAGAGTGCCTTCATCTACCCAAGTGGCATCTTCTTCGGGATAATCTTTCCACTGGACAAGGCATTCTTTCAAGGTTCTAGATCTTAACTGTCTTTCCCTAACATCTAAGATCCTTTTTTGCCTTAGTTCAAGGACTCCTTGACTAGGCATTACAATTTGTTGGTCATCAAGTACATGATTAGGATTGGGTACATATTTTTTTAATAGGCTGATATGGAATACATTGTGAACCTTTAGGTTCTCAGGGAGTTGCAATCTATGAGCATTGGGTCCTAGGCATTTGAGGATTTTATACGGCCCACAATACCTTGGACTTAGCTTCTTGCATTCTCCTAGGGATAAAGAACTCTTTTTAGGACGTACCCGAATGAAGTCCATGTCTCCTTCTTCGAAGACTCTTTCTTGACGTTTCAAATCTGCATATGCCTTTTGTCTATCCTTGGCTGCTTGTACGTCTTGTCTTATTGATCTTATTTGATCATCCATGTCCTCCAACATTTGTCTTGAAGCTTCAACTCTTAGGGTTGGATCAGAAAAGTTTAGGAGACTTCGACAATCATGACCATACAATGCCTGGAAAGGGGTCATTTGAATGCTCTGCTAGTAAGAAGCATTGTAGGCAAATTCAACTAATGGCAAGTATTGAATCCACCTCTTCGGCTCTCGACAGCAGTATGCCCTAAGCATATCCTCAATGATTTGATTCACTCGCTCTGTTTGTCCATCCGTTTGGGGATGGTAGGCGGTGCTAAAACAGAGTTGAGTCCCAATAGCTTCAAAGATAGCTCTCCAGAAGTGGGATGTGAAGAGAGAATCTCGATCACTAATGATTCCTTTAGGTAACCCATGTAGCTTGAATATCTCCTTGATAAACAATCTTGCAATGTCGGAGGCTTTATAGTTTGTCTTTACTGGAATCAGGTGTGCAACCTTGGTAAGCATGTCAACCACAATCATAATGGAATTGTATCCTCCTTGGACTTGGGGTAAGCCCACAACAAAATCCATACTAATGAATTCCCATTTCATTTGGGGAATGTCAAGCGGTTGCAGTTTCCCTGGCATCATGACATGTTCGGCCTTGATACATTGGCAAGACAAACATTCAGTGACATACTTGAGAACGTCACCTTTGAGCCTCTCCCAGTGGTAGCTCTTCCTAACTGCATTAAGAGTTTTTGCATAGCCAGGATGTCCTGCGAAAGGAGAATCATGAGCTTCCCATAATATCTTCTGCTTAAGTGACTGGCTTATTGGTATACACAGCCTTGTTCTGTAGTAGACAAGTCCCTTATCAATGGAAAATTCCTGATACTTAACTTGTAACTTCTGATTCTGCTCCTTGGTAGATATTTCTTTTATCATTGTTTGGTAGGCCAAATCATGGCATGCTTCCTCTCTAGCTAGTTCAAGTATAGGGTTATTTGGCATAGATACCTTTGTAGCCAGAGATCTGGCCGTTGATGGATTCTGCAAGATTAGGGAATTTAGGAATGCCTTGCGACTGAGTGTATCGGCAACTACATTCTCTTTCCCTGGTTGGTACTTGATTTCAAAATCATATTCCTCCGATACTTCAATCCACCGACGTTGCCTCATGTTGAGCTCGTTCTGGGTAAAAATCCATTTGAGACTCTTATGATCGGTTACTAGAGTAAACTTGTTACCCAACAGGTAGTGTCTCCAAAGCTTTAGAGCATGGATGACAGCTAATAATTCCAGATCATGCGTGGCATAATTCTTTTCATGACTCTTCAATTTCCTTGAAGAGTATGCTACTAGATGACCTTCCTGCATAAGTACACACCCCAAGGCAAGAATGTTGGCATCAGTTACTACCTCAAACTCTTTATTGAGGTCAGGAAGTTTTAGAATAGGTGCTGATACCAAACTTTTCTTCAATTTGTCGAAGCTATTTTGTTCGGGAGTTGACCATGTAATAGAAGTCTGCTTCTTTAGTAAGTCTGTAAGAGGTGCTGCAATCAAAGCATAGTTTTTGATAAAGACCCTATACCATCCTGTCAAGCCAAGAAAGCTACGTATTTCTTTGACGGATACTGGTATTGGCCATTCAAGCACATCCCTGACTTTGGCTGGGTCTACTGATATTCCCTCTGATGATACTATGAATCCCAGATATTCAATCTGACGCTTGAAGAATGCACACTTCTTCATTTTTGCATACAGCTTATGAGACCTCATTGTCTCAAGGACAATCCGTAGTTGAGGTTCATGATCTTCTTCCTGTTTAGAATAGACTAAAGTGTCATCGAAGAAGACAAGCACGAAATCATCAAGATATGGTCTAAAAATATCCTGCATTAATCTATTGAAGGTGGCAGGTGCATTTGTAAGCCCGAATGACATAACCAAGAACTCAAAGTGCCCATATCTTGTATTGAAGGCCGTTTTTGGAATATCTTCTTCCTTGATCCTTATTTGATAGTAACCTGACCTGAGATCAATCTTAGAGAAGATCTTTGCACCTTGAAGACGATCAAAAAGCTCATCTATTCTAGGAATAGGATACTTGTTCTTGACTGTTGATTGATTCAACCCTCGGTAATCAATACATAGTCGAAGTGTCCCATCTTTTTTTTCTGGAATAGTACTGGAGCTCCCCACAGTGAGTTGCTAGGCCGGATGTAACCCTGATCCAACAGTTGCTTGAGCTGTTCCTTTAACTCAATAGCTTCCGGTATGGACATTCTATAAGGTCTCTTTGCAATAGGTGCAGCTCCAGGCACTAGCCTAATTTCATGATCAACTTCTCTTGGAGGCGGAAGTTCAATCAATTCCTCAGGGAATACGTCAGCATATTCCTTTAGCCAAGAAGGTCCTTCATGATACTCTTGCTTTTGATCTAACTTGTTGAGTTTGATCAGGTAAACGGGTAATCCTTTTCTGACTCCTTTTATGATCCGTGATACTTTGGCTAATTGGATTCTTGGCACTCCTGCCTCACCTTGAGTTGTGACAAACTCCCTTTCAGAGTTTCGAAAGGAAACTTGACCCTTTCCACAGTGGATGTGGGCGTCATTAGGCTTAAGCCAATCCATCCCGAGTAGACACTCATGGATACATAAATTCATGACTCTGAATTTGACTGGGTTTTCTTTCCTCCCAGAAAGAGTTCTTCCTTAGTAGTTTGCCTGGTACAAGTTACCTCACGACCGTTTGCCAATTCCACAAGCAGGGTGGGTGCTTCTACTGTGGCTATTCCTAATCTTTTTGCACATGCTGGTGAGATAAAGGAATGTGTACTGCCACAATCAATCAAGGTTTTGAAACCTTTACCTTGATAGTCCGACGGTGTTTGAATCACTGAGAACTGGCGATTCGGCCCTTTCTTGTGTAAAGCGGCATGGACTGTCGCTCTTTCGAATTCTGCTTCCATAGTCGGATCTTCCTCTTCTTCTGCTTCGCATCTTTGCCTATTGGTAATGCAGGCAGTTCTTTCTCTCCCCCTACGTGGCGGCTCCTTAACCGCGGCCTGCACCTTGGAAAGGCGTTTGACGATGTCCCCCGCTGAGCTTGGGACATTGCCTCTTGAAGTGACCGGGTTCATTGCAGTGGAAACATCGGAGGTTTCGGCCATTACTTTGAGTAGGAACAAAGTTGTTGACGTTATTTGTCCTTCTTTTCTTCCTTTGTCCCTGATTGTGACCTTGAACTCTCTTTACTTGAGGTCTGAATGCTCCTCTGTTCGGGTCACTATAGGACCAAGTTTTGTTACCCCTTGGTCTAGCTTGCACCTCCTGAATTATAGGCGCCGCTCGAATGAGTGCATCCTAAAGATCTGATGGACGCATAGATTCGAGACGGGTATTTACGGGTGGATTTAAGCCTGCGCAAAATTTGGACACCTGCTGCGTCATGTCCATATGTGGTGCATACTTTAAGAGTGAGACAAATTTAGAGTAGTATGCGTCAAGGGTGAGTCCTAGCTGTTTTAGCTCGTAGAACTCATTCATTTTCTGTGTACGATATGCAGGTGGCAAATATCTCCCCTGCACGGCTTTCTTTAACTTCTCCTAGGTAACGGACCCCTCTGAAGTCCCTTGATCCCTGTACCATTGTTTCCACCATAGTCTAGCTTCGTCGGTGAGTTTTAACTTGGCAAGCATGGCCTAATTGGTAGGTGCAGTACCAGCTGCTTCAAAGTAATCCTCCATAGATTCAATCCAAATTTCAGCATCAGACTAGACGAATCTGCCTCTCCCGTCAAACTCAGGTGGCTTTATCTGCTTGAGGAGGAACTTCTTCTCCTGGGTCACAGCAGTACTTGATGTAGGGGGCGAATTTGGAACCTGTACCTGGGGTTGTACCTGGATAAAAGTTTTCTTAACGTTATTATATGATAATTGACGTTAGCTTATCTTTAGTTCAGCTATCTCGTAAATCATGAAGCTACTTAACTTTTTTAACAACTCTGATGCACAGCTAGATATTGATAAAAGAAGTCCTTATTTATATTTACATGGGTGTAGCCTTATACAACATCTCGTGTGATGATAATTCAATCATTACATTCAGTTTGGGGAGAACAACGTTGTATTGCATTTGTCTATAGGAACTGTGTAATAATAAGGTTTTGGGTCATGGATCTTTAGGAATCGATAATTCATTGGAAGTTCAGGATACCCTTTTCGTTGGAATCCATACTTCTCATGGCGGCCCAACACTTTAATCCTGTCGGCTGGGATTACACGGGTTACTTCCTCATATACATATGAGTTCATTTCAACCCTCCGACCTTGAATATGTAAAGTCGAATTTACGTGAGCTTCCAAAAAAATGAACAGCTTCACGACTTTCAAGTCTTCCAACCACTTGATCCTCTTTAGGTTGGTCTGTAGATAAGTGAACCGGTGGGCAACTATGTAGTAGATTCCTGAAGACCCCGTCCATCTTCGTTCTATGTATAAAGGTGATGGATTATAAATTTGCTCCAGGATGTTCATCATTCCAATTCTTTGTCTATAAAGCAGAGAATGCATTGCAGTCATAAACATGACCCGAAACACCAAAAACTTGTTCCACACTTCATAGTTCTGCAAGATAGCATTGAAGATGAGGAAATGTTTGGACAGCAAAATTTTCTTTACTTCATTTTATTGAGATCTCATAAAAACAATTCCATTTTTGGTCGGCTCTGATACCAACTGTAACGTGTCCCCTAGTATCATCCAGGACACGTCTTAGGAGTCCATCGGAAAGGATGTCTAGAAAGCTCCGCCCGTCACTCGCATGGAATGATACGGGACTTGCGATCTAGGTCTTCCTGCGTCTGCCACGTAGCAGAAGTATCCTGGCCGTTCCCACTTAGGATCGACCGAAATTAGGGTTTTTTTTATTGGTCATTACCTAACAACAACTAGCGTCGGACCCAAGCGAACTACTTTACGCAGCAATGCCAGGTCCGAAGTGGATTCACGCTGCACTTGATTCAAGGAGAATGGGAAACGAGAGGGATGCAAAGCTCAACCTCTCTGCCATAAGGCATAGTCCCATTCCGTTCCCCTAAAACAACGTAAATCGGGTAAGACGTAACTCTAGGTCATTGTTCTCGTTATTCTTTTTGATGATGATGATCATTCCGCTGTCTTTCGAGATTTATGAGAAAAGTTCCCGGCTAACCGGGACCACCCAACTGTAGGACGGACCCATGGCCCATCCTCCGCACTTTCCTCGGTTTGTTTTAGTTATGTAATTATCTAACACATTAATTTGACATATAACAATCAGCTTCTTTAATTAATCTTGTTAAGCACGGGTTCCTTCACGTAATCTTATCACGTGACATATAAAAACAATATCAAGCAAGTTCTTTTAACATCTCATCATTTTATCTTTGAATTACAAGAAGTTCCGCCCGTAGGCTTGTCCATAATCTACCCGAAGGCTAACCAGTAATCTCCAGGGATCACTATTCCAAGCTTCCGCCCGTCAACTAGTATGCAGGCCTCGAGATCCAATCCCGAGTCACGTTAGCCTCTTGTGCAAGACCCGGAAGGCGAGGGGTTTACGGCCAGAGCCCCCTGGCACCCAAGCGTCCTCCTGCTCCAAGAAGAACTCAACGGAGAGACCTCTCGTGGCGGGTTCGGTCCACGTTCCCGGCGCGGTCAACAACCCCCTTGGTTAGGTTCAAGCAGGCAGTCGGGGGTAACTGAAGCTACCTCTCCCTTCAGGCCTTTAACCTGAAGTATAGGTACTTTTTTAATTTGTAATTCATAATTCAAACAGAGCCCTAAAATCTCTAGCAAGCACAAACATTTCCATTAATCAACCCAGTTGTATGGCAAACTGCTAAAGAAGTGTTCTTTCCTTTTTGAGTGTATCAGCAGTCGTTTTCAAGATGTCTTGTAACTTGGCAAGATCCTTTATATTTGGGTGTAGGGTATACCCAACTTGGTTAACCCTAAGGTACCTTAGATATGCTAGTTTCTATTTTACAACTTTCCTTATTTAGAAGGATATCCAAAAACTACGTCTTTTTTGCAAGATAACTTGCATAAGGATCTGCCGTCCTTGAAGAGGGTTTTTCCCTTTTCTCCTTGTGAATTGATCACAAAATGATTTCATACATGTTGCGCAAGTCCGGTGATGGAATAATCTGTTTAGATTCCTTAAGCTGACGTATGTCAGGCCTAGGGTTTCTTCATTTAAGAACCTTAGGGACGAACCCTAGTTTCTTATCTTTATGAATTTATTGTCCCTGCGGTAAGGACAGTAGTCCAATGTTTAGGGTATGAATGTTTCTATGTTTAGATTGGTTGAGTTATCTTTTGGAAGGTAATCTTAATCGTCTTGTCACGGTTTTACTATCCTTGTGACAATTAACTTTCCCAATCAATACAGTTTAATTTGGCATATAGCATAATGCCAAGGTGATACAAAGAGTGACAATTTCTCCTTTGGACAAAAAGGCCTAGCTGTGAAATTGGTGTATACACACTTTATTAGTCCCAAGTCCTCAAATAGCGGGGGGGGAAAAGAGTGTCATCCAGCAGTTTCCCATTGCATTTTCTTTCCAAATGAGTTCGTATATCTAATTTTTATACTTGTTAATTCCTAACATTTAACTTCCGTTTTCTTTAAAGATGAACTCATGCCAAATAACAACACTTGCCTTGCTAAGATGTGCAACTAGCAAAGATAACTCCCTAGTAATTTGAGCATCGAAGAAACCTTCCATGAATTTAGGCATTTTACCATGATTCGTTGCGAAAGGAATAAGACTAATGGTGCAAGATATAATTTCTACACTTTAGGAATATATTACTATAGTAAATGGTTAATCTTGCCTATAATTTTATAATGCTTGATGCAATTTGAAGAAAGCTAATTTGTATACATTGTCGTCCATAGGCTAACTCCTTCGTAAAAAAATAACTCGAACAAATATATCTTTCCTTAACAATTTTTCTTTGCATGATTGACTTAAAACCGAATTAACACCAAGAGGAAAAACCTGGCTTTGAGGGGAGATATCCACATGGATACCGGGAGATGACCCTCCCGCCGCTACACCTGGGACTTTCTTCGGCGGCATCGTAGTTCGAATGTGAGATAGCCTTTTCCTTTTTCTTCTTGGAATTCCACCGTCTTCTCCTTCCTTATCTTTTACCTTTTTCCCACTCTTCCTCCTTCACTCCCTCTTTTCACTCCCTCTGCTTCCCTCCCTATCTTTTATCTCACGGCTATATTCTTCCTTACGGGGTACCGTACGAGGCCGTGATGATGACTTGGATTTTTAGGACATGGGAGTGTGTGGACACCGGCTTGTTTGATAATACTAAGAATACAAAGCTCAGCTACAAGAGCATTTGCACAAAAAGATTTGAAAAGTGAGTGAAGGAATTTATGCAAGAAAAATGGAAGTCTGCAAAGTAGCCTAAGGACAAAGTAAGCTTTAGGGGTGTGACTTGAATAGTTTAAAGAAAAATCCGGAGGGGAAAAGGGTAAGGGCTTAGGGGGGAAAATTTAAACCCGGGGGTAATAAGGGCTTTGGAGAGATTAAAATCCGGAGGAAAAAAAAACAAGGCTTAGGGGTGGATTATACCGGGAGAGGGGGGGAAACAATGCCTTACGGGGGGTTTTAAAAACCCGAGGGGGGGGGGGGGGGGGGGAAGAAGAACAAGGGCCTTAGGGGGGGAATTTAAAACCCCGGGAGGGGGGAGGGGAGAACAAGGGGCCCCGGGAGGGGGGGGATTTAAAACCTCGGGAGGGGGGGGGGGGGGGGAATAAGGGCCTTAGGAGGGGGATTTAAAACCTCGGGAGGGGGGAGAACAAGGGGCTTAGGAGGCCCACCTTGGAACCTTCCAAGGCTTTCTGGAAGGCCACGTGGGAGGGAAAATAGGACTGATGGCATGATGGCCAGGTGGCAGGGCCTACGAATGCAAGCGACGTGCTGGGAGGCTGCTGATGACTGGCGCAGCAGCCCACGGCTCCTCACGACGGACTGGGGTTGAAGAATGGCGATGTGGCGGTGACAGATGGCGACTCGTCTTCCCCCTCGACTCGGATTTATGGCGGGATGGCCCAGTCTCTCCCTCAGTCAACATGCAGCACGGCAGCCTTCACCCTTCCTCACAGCTCCGCCTCCTCATGCTTTATATAGTGGAGGGAGGGGGATTTTCTCCTCCTGCGTGTCGACACGCATGTCCTCCCTCCCTCCATAGGCTCCACCAAGGAGCTTACAACTCCTTCTATTTCCCTCCCCCCTCCAGCTCGTCCGTCGGCTAGAGGGATAAGGGGGGGGAATAAAAAATTTTCAAAAATCCGATTTATATTTTTTCCCACGCGGAATTTTACACTTTTTAATTGCCATGGATGGAGGAATATTATAGTTCAGCAATACCACTGGCCATACAATGTATGATGTGCTTTTGATGCCAAATGGATTGATTCCATCCATACCTAAACCAAATCTCAAATTTCTTGGCTCTTCTTTGAAAATGGGCCACAAATTGTCTATATGTTGCCATGCCAGTGTGTCTGCAGGGATCCTCCATTTTCCATCACTTGAACGATGACTAGCATGCCATGACATGAGCTTTTCAATAGACTTACACTTGAACATAAGTTGAATATGTGGAACAATTGGAAAATGTCGCAAAACCTTATGAGGCTCATCCATTGACTTCATCTCCACTTCGTATCTTGATTCGCCACAAACAGGACACTCTCGTGCAAACTCATGAATCCCATGAAATAAGACACAATCATTGACACATGCATGGATCTTGACATAATCGAGACCACCCAGAGATGTCAAGTAATGTCTTGCTTGCTCTCTCTTAGTTGGCAATTTGTTTCCTTTTGGAAGCATTTGTGATAATAACCTACATATATTTTTAAAAGTGAGTTAAAAAACCACCAATATATATTTGTGTCTGATTTCAAAATAGAACAATTAATATTATGATTCATAAGCCAAACTGAATTGATACCTACTTTAATAATGCATTCAAACTTCATATACAACGGAGTAGATGACGCTACGTATAGTGGGTCATCTGGCTTCATAGAGTGACCTTCTCCCCGAACCGGTTGGGAAAATAGATTGTGTACCATGTTGTCCAAAATCTCATCCTCTACAACTTGATGGGGCATTTCATGAGGGCTACTATCATGGTCGTCAGTCTCCACTCTTCTTGAAGACTCTGCCTCCTCGCGTCGACGTTTTGCAGCCTCTCAACGCCTGGGAGGGAGCATATGAGGATATGGCACCGCATCCTGCTCAACCACAAAAGGGAGTTTCATGTACGTTGATATATATTAAGTAACATAGACTAGCAATCTTAGTTTTAAAAACAATGAATATCGGTGATTTTTCTCGGTCCCATTCTCCATACATGCTGAGGTGTGACATTGCAACTCAACATGCTCGAAAAATATACCCTCGACAACGATCACACATGCATTTAATTTTTCGTCGTAGCCATGCATCTCGATTATGAAGACGTAATGTTTCATCCTCACTTGAGGATGTGCACGTTGACTCATCAGCATGCACCGTACTAGGTGATGACGACGACATGATTAAACCTAATTCATGACAACATCAAATTTGTTATTCATATGTTTACATAAAAACTTCAAGGCGTATTAATTATTCTAAGATCTCAATTTTAAATACACAAAACTTATCATAAATACATAAAAACTCATGATAAGAACTTACTATCAAAACTTATCTTAAATACAAAAACTCATGATAAAAGCTAAATGCGCCTCTATACATGCATTTAACTACGTGTCTAAATCTGCGTCTATCTGCGCGTCTAAATTCGCATCTATAAGCGTGTTTACGTAAACGTAGACATGCATATACACGCGAAAATAGACACAAAAGTCAAAATTCAAAAGATACTTGAATCATTTCTTTGCAAACTGCGCCTTTCCTTTCCTGCGTTTTTTGTACGTTCTGAAGCTCGAGTTCAGCCGACATGCAGTCTACCTCCACTAGTCTCTTCATGCCTCACCTCCTCATGACTCATCTCTTCTTTCACTTCAAAGAGACAAGAGGGGAAAGAAGAAGGCCAAGGAGAGGAAGAAAGAGAGAACAAAAGAGAGGAGAACAAGAGGAATAAGAAGCAAAGAGAGGAGACAACAAGCAACAAGCATCAAGGGAGAGTAACTCACGAAGGAGAGGAAGAAGGAGAAGGAAGCAGTGCCACCACGCCATGCAAGAAGGCATTCTTAACATCCATTTGTTACAAACTCCAACCTTTGGCTACTGCCAAGGCAATCACACACCTAATAGTTGCCATCCTAGCAACTGGATTGAATGTCTCGTCATAATCTATGCCATATGTTTGAGCATAGCCTTTTGCAACTAGCCTAGCCTTAAACCTGCTAACTGAACCATTTGCATTATGCTTGACTTTGTAAACCCACTTACAGCCAATAGCTTTCTTACCCTTAGGTAAGGGTACCAAATCCCAAGTCTTGTTGCCTTCTAATGCAGCCATCTCCTCATCCATTGCTGCATCCCAATGAGAATGACCAACAAGATCCTTAAAACAAGTGGGCTCAATATCCTCAATTAGTTTCACCATATAAGCATAATGGTGAGTTGCATAACCTTCAAAACCAAATCTTTTAACAGGATATCTAACCCTACTAGATCTGCGTATCACCGGATCACTTAATGGAGCCTTTACATTACTATGAGCTCTCTATACACTTGGTACCCTGACTGAAGGAATGCCAAGTTCATCATCCAAACTCTCTGAACCACTAGAATCTCCATCAAATCCTAAATGATTGGTAGATGCATCATTACCATCCAACACTTTCTTCTTTTCTTTGTCCTTCCCTGCAACACTTATAGATCCACCTGGAGATGTGGGCTACTCCTTAGTCTCCCACACCAAGCGCTCACTGTAGGTGTAGTACCAGATTATGTTTCTGGTTCACTAAGACTCTGTGATTCTTTTTTATCTTTCTGCACATAGCTATCCTGATCATTATCATCATCCAAAGTATCACTAGTAGGTGCATACCAGTTGCCCATCTCATCAAAGATAACTCCTGCTTACTCTGAACTCACCTGTGACAGGATTATAACAATGATACCCTTTTTGCTCTAAAGAGTACCCAATAAAAATACATTTTTCAGCCTTTGGATCAAGCTTCTTCCGTAGCTCATCTGGCACATGAACGTATGCAGCACAACCAAATACCTTCAAGTGTGATACATCAGGCTTCTTGCCAGTAAAGCATTCTTCAGGAGTCATCCCATGAACTGCAGCTGTGGGAGTTCTGTTCATAATGTAGACAGTAGTATGGACAGCCTCAGACCAAAAATGTTTGGGCATATTCTTTTCAGCTATTAATGCCCGTGCAAATTTTGCAATATGCCTGTTTTTTCTTTTTGCAATGCCATTTTGCTGTGGGGTATACCTGCAAGTAAATTTCCTCTTTATCCCATGAGTCCTCAAGAAGCCACTGAACTCATTAGAGAGGTACTCTCCCCCTCCATTTGATCTCAATCACTTCACTTTTAAGCCTCTTTCTGTTTCAATGGCTGCCTTAAAAGATTTGAAGTTCTCAAACACATCACTTTTTTCCTTTATGAAGTATATCCATAGCTTCCTTGAATAGTCTTGGCGCATATAAGACAGCGGAGAGTAGTCAAACTCTCTAGAGTCAATTACTAAAAGAGGGCCAACATCTCGGACACTCGTCCAACGGGGTCTCAAGACTACATGTGGCCTCAGTGAAGCGGAAGACTGACATATGGCTCGCTGTCTAGCCTACAAAACTACAAGAAAACGGCTCTCATGAGCCTGCAAGGGGTCTAACAACTGACCATCAACATCTTGACCCTGACTGCTATGCATAGCTACATCATCTCGGCCAATAAGTGTCTCATTTTCACCATAAATAGCTTGCTGTAATGGCACTGTAGCTGTTGTAAAATCAGCTAAAGCGTACTGAACGCTCATCAAGAGGGCTAAGAGGTGTCTGCGTCTCATAGAAGACAGCATGACGGCTGCGTATGACCTGTTGGGCATCCAAATCCCATAATCTACATCAAGTATATTTCTGCTCACTTCTCTATCATGCGAGAAGGGTTGTCTTGCTTGCTTACCAAATTGGCATGCTTCACAGACTTTATGCAATTCTACAACTCTAAAAGAAGGCAAACATGTAACCAATCCTCTGGACTGCATTAATTTCAGCCTTTGCACATTTGCATGTCCAATATGTTTATGCCATATTTCAATATCAGTAAATACTCCTTTTCCTTTAGCATACATAGCAGCATCCGTTGCAGGAATTCCAGCATCTAAAGTGAACATTCGGCCAACTCTACTTCCTTTTGCGACCAACCTGCCCTTATCATTAAAGTCTTCTACAAAACAACCTTTTGCATTGAATCAGACCTACAATCCCTGCTCTATCATATTTGGCCAACAGATACTAGATTCTTTGTAATGATGGCATATGTAATACATCTGTCAGACTCTTTGTCTAGCCATCATACAAGGACAAGAGAAACTTTCCAATGTGTGAAATTGGGTGGTATGAATCATCACCCGTCTACACATAACCTGGGTTTTGTAAGTCCTGCATCTCTCCAATCCATTCAACATGACTGGTCATATGATTAAATGCACCTGAATTAACATACCATACATAATCATGTATCCCCTTTCCTTTAACTGCATTCATCATATGATGCATAACAAATAGATGCTCATTTTTGTCTTCATTTTGTCGTAAAGACAATGCATAGTTTCCTTGCTGCAATTTACCACTGCAAATATCATCCTTCTTTGCATAGCAATGGACTACAATATGGCTTGTTTTGCCACAATAATGGCAAACAATAGCAGAATTTCCAGAACCTCTATTCTGCCATTCACCTCTTCCTCTAAAGCTCCCCCTGCCTCTAAAGTTTTCTCTGCCTCCAGAAACCCGCATTTCACCAAACTGTTGATTGAACCTGTTTTGCTGGTTATCACCAGCACGTCTCATACCACGCCCTCTCGAAGAGGATCTACCACGTCCTCTTCCTAAACTCGAGTAAAATGCTTGGACCTGTTCACCATTTCTTTCAAACGAATCACCCTGCATATTGATCTCTTTAGTAATCATGAGAGAGATTAGCTTATCAAAATCTGGAAATGGCTTCCGTACATATACTCAAGTAACAAATGATTTCCTTGCCTTCTCATTGTTAAGGCCACTCAGAGTGGATGAACCTAAATCATCATCATCTGGCATTGCATCAATTGCTGCTAAAGCATCTGCAATGCTCCTCACCTTCAACACATACTCATTGATAGACATTTTCCCTTTCTTCAAGGCATTCAGCTCTTGCTTGAGTTGAATCTTTTGAGCCTTTGTATTTACTAAAAACATGGTCTCAAAAATTGTCCAAGCTGTATGTGAAGTTTCTGCATTCCTAATATGTCCCAACATTGTATTATCAATGAATGCAGATAACCAGTACATCACCTTTTTGTCTTTTGCATTCCATTCTTTCCATGCTTTTAATTCATCTGCAGTCAAAGGGATACCCAGCTCTAGCTCCTTTTCTTCACCTAAAACAAATTCATAAAGGCCCCCTTTCCAATGAGGAAGTTCGTCACACGGAACTTCCATGAAGGGTAGTTGTTCTTGTCAAGCTTCTCAATAATGGGATTTCCACTGTTCTCTGCCATTATCACAAACAAGGAACAACAAGCTAGTCTTTTGCAATCTTTCACAACACGTGCACAGTAATACACCAAGCAACCCTTTCACAAACTGTAACCTGTGCACCCACTTTCAGTCAATACAGTTGAAATCACAGTGTACCCTGAAATTGCTGTACGCAACCTTGTAGCTCTAAAACGGGGCTTGAAACGGCCTCAGATGCCCAAAAAAACTGGGGGACAGTCCTGAAGGTCCTATCTGCAGAATATACTGTGATTTGCTTGCATACCAAATCTCATAGCAATCTGAGATTTTTGCTCGACCCTGCTTCCGGTGCCTCCACAGGCACTATCCAAGAGAGAGAGTGGAAGAATGGGAGAGCTTCTTACCCGTTGCTTGCTTGTTAGAACCTTGCTTCTTCTCCTTCACTTTAGCCTTCAAAATCAGCCTCTCTCAATGGCATGGCTCTGATACCATGTCAAGAATTGTGTGGTGGGGGGATTCCCTTGAGCTACTGCACCAAACACACACTGTATATACAAGAGGAAGCTCACTCAAGAAAACAAGAAGAGAGATGGAGGAAAAAACGTTTTCTTGCTGGTTTCTTCTTCTTCTTCCACATACTATACAATGTACACAAAGTATAGATAAGATACAACATAAAGGAAAGTGACCTACTAAGTCACACAGTGCATAACTGACTACACTAATCCACTGGTGCTATGTCTTTGCCAACTGTAGTAGGTAGGTGTAAGAAACTAAATAAAATAAGTGATAAGTCAATGGCCATGTGAGTATCATAATGACAACCAATGTGCTAAGTGTGTGTAATATTTTTACAACGAAATATCGAAGATCCTAAATCTCTCGCAAAAGTAGTGTAAAGTAATCTCCCGCAACGGAAAAACCTTGGGCTAAGTGCTCCCTCCGCGTGCATCATCAAACTTCAGCCTCTGTTGTGCATAAGAGACCATGGCTAAAGACCCGTAGTTCCACGCGGGAACACCCCTTCAAAGGAGAAAAGGGATAATGGATAAATTTTTGGTAAATTTTTTAATGGATAAACTCCCCTCCCCTTCAGCCATTGCATGGCGGGGGAGAGGGAGTGTGAGAGGAGCTTGAGTGTGGAGTAGGAGAGCATGGGGGGGAGGAGGCATGCAACTTGCCACATCTGTGGCTATCCCCCCTTCAAACTATGTGACCTCCCCTCTCAAGCTTGAGAGGGAGGGGAGAAGAGGATCCTGCATCCTGCAGACTGCCATGCTGCCACGCCATCACCAGGACTGCCGTGCTACCACCATCGCCTTCACCACCATCATCACCATCATCTTCATCAACATTACCATCATCATCATCATCTTCTTCAACATTGTCGTCTTCATCCTCCCAATCATTTTCTCTCGCCACGTCATCTTCCTGACAGAAGCTAGGAAGATTCGAATTTGGAAGCTTCCATTAAGGCTTCCATAAGCCTTGTTCTCCCGTGCCTTCCCCGATTTTTAAAAACCCATCTTGCAAGGCCCAAGTTCTGTGTGGGGGGGAGAAATTATCGGCCTAGTAGGCAGTTTTGGAGATCGGGAAAAAGGGCAAGGAGAATTCGTGGAGTCCAAGTCCACTACGCCAATGGCTCCTAAGTAAAAGGCGAGAGGATTACACGCAGGAGCTTCCACCCCGAATATGCGAGTTGACAATGCCCTGATTCCTAATGCCCATGTTCCTAAAATTAGTTTCGCATGAAAAGGATGCACTAGGCATGTTTAATTCTTGTAGGCAAGTTTAAACATAGTGGGAAATTTATTTGCTTGTTCAATTTGTAAAAATTAGTTGCATGTCGAGTATTTGCAATTGCTTGCATTTCCATGGTCAAGGGTAACTGCAAATTCTAAACACATGATGCATAAGTTAAAAGACGGAATTGTGCAAAGGCATCTTTGTTGCATCGCGCATAGGACAAGGCATATAACACATAATGCATAGTTGTGATTTGTGTATAAAATAATCGTAGACGCCCATTAAATGATGTCCGAATAGTTGCAATGCATGGAAAGGATTTATGTACTTTGCGAATCGCATGGGATGATAATTACATCCTAGGTTGGGTTAAGTGCTAAGGAAGGATGAAGTCAATGATGAACTCATGGCATTCGCTCATGCGTGGAGTTCTTTATCAAAGTTTGAATGCATCTTCATTAAAAATATTAAAGCTTTGATTTCGTTGCATCATTATAGTTTAGGGCAAGAACTAGCGTCGGACCCAAGCGAACTACTTTACGCAGAAACACCAGGTCCGAAGTGAATTCACGTTGCACTTGGTTCAAGGAGAATGGGAAACGAGAGGGATGCAAAGCTCAACCTCTCTGCCATAAGGCATAGTCCCATTGCATTCCCCCTAAAACAACGTAAATCGGGTTCACTCTTAACTCTAGGTCAACGCTTTAGTTGTTCATGTTCTTTGACGATCCTCCTGTTGTCCATCGTGATTTGAGAAAAGTTCTCGGCCAACCGGGACCACCCATCCGTAGGACGGACCTATGACCCATCCTCCACACTTTTCTCGGGTTGTTTTAGTCATTTAATTACCTAACACATTAGTTGGACATGTAACAACCAGCTTCTTTAATTAACCCGTTGTCGTATTGCTGCGCATTCGAGGTGTGAAAACCACCCAAAAGTTGTGTGTGTGATTTGATACTTTGTACATACTTAGTTGTTGTGTTTACATTTATTTTCTGTGTATGAGTATAGTGGGGAGGAGTTTGGAGGCATAGTGGTGAGTCTATGTTAAGCAGTGGTTCACTGTATCCGGGCATACGAAAAGTCTGTCATCATCACGGAATCAAACGGGGAGCCATCTCCGCCATATCTGGCTGCAGGTCTTATTGACATGTATGGTAAATGTGGAAGCATGGTTAATGCTCAGAGTGTGTTTGATGGGATGTCTAAACAGGACTTGGTAATGTGGAATGCACTGATTACTGGTTATGCTCACCTAGGTGAGAGTGAAGATGTCTTCCTTATGATAGAGAGAATGAGGGAAGACAATATTCAACCGGATGGAGTTACATCTCTTAATATGCTTAATGTGTGCAGTCATATAGGTCTTGTGGACCAGGGTCAGAAATATTTTGAGCTGATGAGTAGCCGGTATGGCATTGGTCCAAGTATTAAGCATCAGAATTGCTTAGTTGATCTGGTTGGCCGTGCTGGCCAGCTAGACGAGGCTGTTGTATCAGCAGAAAATATGCTTTCTAAACCTGATGACGTGGTGTGGAACACTGTGTTGGGTGCATGTCAAAAGTGGGGTGATGTAGGGATCGGGAAACAGGTATTTGGACCACTGCTGTATATAGGTGAGACAGTTTGAACCTTAATTGGGAGTGGCTGGGGCCGCTTTTCTAAAAAAAAAAAGAGGAACCTAAAGGAAAGCAAAGGAAAGGATCGAAAAGGATGGGGGAGAAAAAGCTGATATGGAAGATAGCAGGGAAAGAGACGAGCTTTTTCAGAAAAAAAAAAGAGAGGACGAAAGCTGAAGAAGGAGGTGGGAAAAAAATGAGGTTCAAGAAAGGCTACACAGGGTGCCGAGAGTGAAAGGCGGAGAAGCAGACGAAGGCAAAGAACACAGGAACGGGAATCGTTACCTGACTGCATTTAGAATTCGGGACAGAGATGGTGCCATAAAGGTTCAGACCCGTTGCCTACTCGCTTATTCATATGCAACTGGTATATCCACACAGACAAATCATGATGATGACCACCACGATGAAGGTGAACTTAGAAGACGAAGGCCAAGGATGAGAAGAATTCTGTAACAAATCGATGAAACAATTATATTGTTAATCGTAAGATTTTACAGAAGAGCTCCATAGTTGCTGCTTCAATCTTCTCTCTCGGCAACATAGAGGAGGTCAATGCCCTACATTCATGACGAGTTCTTTCAAAACCATAGTCGAGAATTCCTAGTCTTTCCTTCTACTGTCTCCGCACCAATAGAAACTCGACCACGCCGTATCTGACTCTCAGAGCTCCGCCCTTTCATTACTTTTCTAGATACTGATCAAGACTTGACGTGCGAGAGTTGACGGCGGAGGGAGACGGCTCTGTAGAAGTAAAGCGCAGAGTTAACGATGGAGGGAGACGGCTCTGTAGGAGTAAAGCGCAGAGTTAACAATGGAGGGAGACGGCTTTTTTGGTGACAAAGCATAGAGAAGAAGACGAAGGAAGTCCATAAGCCTGCAATTAAACTAATGGCAGAAGACGGACGAGGGAGGGTGATCAAGATAAAGCTGTAGTGAAGGCGTGCGAAGAAAAAGAAAAAGGAAGAAAAGAAAACACAGAACTTGATGAGTGGAAGGAAGAGGAAGGAGCCAAGTCGAAGGAATCAACCTCCAGACAAAGATGACAACTAGGAAGATGAAATTGTTGCAGTAACAAGACGAAGGAAGCAGATGAAGCTTTGCAAGACGACGATAGGAGGAAGGACATTAAACAAGGTGAAGAAGGAGTCAAAAGCAGAAGCGGCCAGGGTCATCTCATATTCAAGCTGAGAGGAGAAAGAGAGCATAAGGTTAAAGCTAAAACTCTTATATTTAGTAAGAGTCCTTGAAGGGTAACTTGTCTTGGTTTAACTTTTTCAACTGAGAAGTCTAAATCTTTGGAGAAAATAGGAAGAAGAGCATTTGGATTTTGTAGGAAAAAGATTCTTGGAACTAGATTCACAGGACAATTGGTTATGCTTCATTGAACTTAAATAAAATAGAGTCTTGGCATCATTTTCTCATCTTTCTTATTTACTTGATTGATCTTCCATCTTGAAATTCATCAAGATCCTCTGTGGATGCGACTTTGCTTTCGAAAACCCTTCGATATCTTTGGTGAACCCGACGTGAAAGCGTCGTAGAAATTTCAGGATGGGAGATACTTCAGCCTCTATTTCAGCCTCTTCTACAATTCCAGCTGCGTCTACTTCAGCTCCATCAATGACTGCTGCGTCAAGTACTTCAACAGAGGATCTAAAGCAGATTTTGCAGAATATGTCCATGTATATGCAGCTCCAAAATCAGGAGACACAATTGTATATGCAGCAGCAGCAACAATTGCATCAACAACAGTTGTCTCAGGAAAGGCAACTCTATTCGGAGCAGGAGAATGCAAACAGCGCGACTAAGGCTATTGAAGCAGTTGAGAATGAGAAGAAGCTATTTGACAGCCGAAATGTTTCAGCATATTTGAAGACATATGAGATCAAGATGGGGTTTTTTGGAGTTCCAGCTAGACTTATGAGTAAGTACTTCCTTTGTCTTGTCACACCCGCTTTGAGGGAAAAAGTGACTGATCTTTTTATTCAAAATACACATTGGCAAGATTTTAAGAAGGCCTTGAAAGAAGAATACTTCCTTGAGGACTTTGGTATGGCTACTCGGCGGTCATTCCGAGAGTGGGTCTACATGCCAAACAAAGGTCTAGTTGCTTCAGAGTTGATTCGAGAATTTGAGGAGAGGTATAGTCAGCTTGATGCCATTGAACAAAGAGCATTGGATGTTGAAAAAGTTGAGCTTTTCTTGCAAGCTGCAGATCCTGCTCTTCAGGAAGAATTGGGAGAGCTTCTTGAGGATCGCACGAAGCCTATGGGTCTTAAAACGGATTGGCAGGATGCTCACGATGCAGTCTCGACTTTGACCAAGAGGAGGATATGGAAGACTCGCCTACAGAATGGTTCCATGACACCTACACCATCATCAGCTCCTATGCCTGCTTCTATCCCTGTTATTTCTTCTCCTCCTCAGCCAGTTTCTTGGCCTATGCCAGTGCCTATTGTTTCCACTCCACTATTCCTCCTGTTCCACAACCGATGCCTACACCTTCTGCTCCAAAACCATCCGCTCCATTGGTGCCGACCTCTCTTGATGACATAATCAAAGGCATAATAGATTTGACACTGGAGTCAGTCAAAGCGGAGTTGGTGGGAAAGTTGAAAGAGCAGTTTGCTTCGACTGCGCCTACTACTTCTTCTAGTGCTCCTACTGCACCTAGGAGTGCTCCTAGTGCACCTAGGAGAGATCGGAGATGTATTTGGTGCGATAGTACGGACCATCAGCATTGCAGGGATTGTGAATCTTTTCAGGATGCAAGGAGAAAGAATTTGGTATATTGGGGACAAGATGGTAAGATTTGGTTGACTGAGACAGGAGCTCCACTTGCTACCAACTTTGGTAAAGGTGGAATGAAGAAGTTAGTGGATGACATGGCTGCGCGTACTTCTTATGTGACAGCTAGAGGTGATGCTTCTGCATATGGAGTCCAGATTGAGAAGGGATCAGAGACTCAGTCAGCATTATGGACTTATGCTATGGAGACTGCAAACAAGGGAAAAATTCAGCAAACTGTTTTGACTAGTGCAGGCTCTAGCATCAGATCA
Source organism: Lygodium microphyllum (assembly GCF_053477565.2). NCBI lineage: Eukaryota > Viridiplantae > Streptophyta > Polypodiopsida > Schizaeales > Lygodiaceae > Lygodium > Lygodium microphyllum. The sequence continues at coordinate 138,407,058 of NC_141142.1, read as the reverse complement.
GAGACAGGTTGGGACTCGCCTGTTGACAGGTACTCTATTTATGCTTATTTGGCTAAGTCTCAGGGAGCAGATGTACTTGTTGAGGAGAAGCGTAAGAGGCATGAAGAAAATCCAAGTGCAGCTAAGAAGACTAGAGGGGGTGAGTTTGTTACTCCACCTACTGCAGGACCGTCTTCAAGACCAGGGCCAGATCGACAGATGGAAGATGCTCAAAAGAGAGACAAGAGGCAAGAGCCTAGAGAGAGAAAGCAGCCAGGGTTTAGATTGATGTCCGATATCGAGACATCTACAGACATGAAGAAAATCTTTAATGACAAGATACTTGGCAGTGAGGTGACTTTCACTATTTCTGAGGTTTTGGGCATCTCGAAAAGAGAGTTTCAGGATCAGTTTCAGGAGGTCCTGAAGAGGAAAAGACATGCATTGTCTACCATTGATACACAGGGAGTTTTGATTGGGGAGTTGGATGAGGATGAGGATGAGGTTATGGTTGAGAATGCTTCTGATTTTCTGCAGGTAGAGAAGAGGGTTCAGCCTATGCATTATGCTGAAATTGATGAGCCTGTCTTGATACCGCGTAGTCACTTTTCGCGGAGCCATTGGGCTAGGGCAACTACAGAGACGATGGTAAAGATTGGAGAGAAACAGGTGCCTTATGTTGCATTGGTGGATCATGCTTCAAAGATTAATCTCATAGTTCGTGGAGTTTATGAGAGTAACAAATGGACTATGGATGTAGAGCATGGGTGGCGTATGAGAGCCACCAATAACACTGCAGGTGATTTATATGCTGCCTGTCCTAGTGTCAGGGTTTCTATTGGTGATGTAGAGGAGGATTTTCATTTCTTTGTGCAGGATTCATGCTCTTATCCTATAATTCTTGGACAGCCATTCATCACAGAGATGCGCATGGAAACAAAGGTAATGGATGATGGTTCTAGTTATGCACGGATTCGCAGTAAAGATGGTATGAGAGCAGTTCAGTTTATGACTCTGTGTGTGAACCATGTTAGAAACAGGGATACTCTCAGAGATGCACCTTTGCCCACTGTGAGGGATTCGGGATTTCATTAGGTACCGCCGTTTCGCGAGATGACGGTGGTACAGAGCAGAGGAGATTGGAGTTCTCGCCTCCTGGCAGCAGTGTTTTCTCCTCCGGTTTTGTTGGGATTTCAGCAAACAGTTTGGAGCTATCAGAAGACTTCTAGGTTGCCTAGAGCTACCAGGCAGTATATATGCAGGAAGGAGAAAAATTTGAAAAATGCAGGAATTTTGGAGGATGATGAGCACATAGATGGGATGTATGACTGTGTGATTTGTGCAGATACGATGACAGAGATGGGAGATATGCTGAAAACTGATATGCAAAGTTGTCACAGTAATGTATTAGTGGAGTCCCTGGACATGTTTCATGAAATTGCAGATTTTGTGTCACAGATTGAGTCAGAGGCTGAGGTAACTCAGCAAAGAGTGTTGAGTGCTGAAGAAATTCAGCAAACAGAGTTTCCAGCTGGTTATGATCAGCTTTCAGAGACACAGAGGGCTGAAAACTTTTAGCCAACAGAGTTTACTGCTGAAATATTTCAGCATCCAGAGTTTAGGGCTGTTCCTATGCAGTCCATAGAGCAGAAGGCTGAGGATATTCAGCCACCAGAGTGCAGAATTGCTGATTTACAACAAGATTTGAGTAATGCAGAGGATCATAATGAAGGCAGGGTTGGCACGAAATACAAGACTTTGGATAAGAAGATGGATTCTATAGGCAAGATTATGGAGTATTGTTCTACCACTTCAGAGATACAGAGATTCATTGGAGCTTGTGTGTTTTACATGATTTGGATACCCCATTTTGCACACATAGCAGATTGTTTATATGAGCTGTTTCGAAAGGGGCAGAAATTATTTTGGGATGAGAGCCACACTAGAGCCATGCGGAAAATGAGGAAGTTATTGCAGATTTTTTGGAAGATGGTGAAAAGATGGTTTGGGCCGTACATAGTCAGACATGTCTTTGATAATGCAACATATAAGCTGACAGAATTGGATGGGACAGTGCTTAGAGTACCTATTGCTGGAAAAAGAATCAAGATTTTCAAGAAAAAAGATGATGAAGATTATGCATTGGAAGAATTTGCAAGAGAAGAACAACGAGAAGAAACTCCAATGGAAGAGATAGATGATATGACAGATAATCTTGTTGAAATACCGGAAATGCATAATGAAGAGATTGATCTGTTTGTGGATCTCGATGATAATGATCATGGGTAGTTGGCCCATCCAGAGGATGCGCAGGATTAGAGGGGGTGGATGTCGTATTGCTGCGCATTCGAGGTGTGAAAACCACCCAAAAGTTATGTGTGTGATTTGATACTTTGTACATACTTAATTGTTATGTTTACATTTATTTTCTGCGTATGAGTATAGTGGGGAGGAGTTTGGAGGCATAATGGTGAGTCTATGTTAAGCAGTGGTTCACTATATCCGGGCATACGAAAAGTCTGTCATCATCACGGAATCAAACGGGGAGCCATCTCTGCCATATCTAGCTGCAGGTCTTATTGACATGTATGGTAAATGTGGAAGCATGGTTGATGCTCAGAGTGTGTTTGATGGGATGTCTAAACAGGGCTTGGTAATGTGGAATGCACTGATTACTGGTTATGCTCACCTAGGTGAGAGTGAAGCTATCTTCCTTATGATAGAGAGAATGAGGGAAGACAATATTCAACCGGATGGAGTTACATCTCTTAATATGCTTACTGTGTGCAGTCATATGGGTCTTGTGGACCAGGGTCAGAAATATTTTGAGCTGATGAGTAGCCGGTATGGCATTGGTCCAAGTATTAAGCATCAGAATTGCTTAGTTGATCTGCTTGGCCGTGTTGGCCAGCTAGACGAGGCTGTTTTATCAGTAGAAAATATGCCTTCTAAACCTGATGACGTGGTGTGGAACACTGTGTTGGGTGCATGTCAAAAGTGGGGTGATGTAGGGATCGAAAAACAGGTATTTGGACCACTGTTGTATATAGGTGAGACAGTTTGAACCTTAATTGGGAGTGGCTGGGGCCGCTTTTCTATAAAAAAAAAAGAGGAACCTAAAGGAAAGCAAAGGAAAGGATCGAAAAGGATGGGGGAGAAAAAGCTGATATGGAAGATAGCAGGGAAAGAGATGAGCTTTTTCAGAAAAAAAAAAGAGAGGACGAAAGCTGAAGAAGGAGGTGGGAAAAAAACGAGGTTCAAGAAAGGCTACACAGGGTGCCGAGAGTGAAAGGCGGAGAAGCAGACGAAGGCAAAGAACACAGGAACGGGAATCGTTACCTGACTGCATTTAGAATTCGGGACAGAGATGGTGCCATAAAGGTTCAGACCCGTTGCCTACTCGCTTATTCATATGCAACTGGTATATCCACACAGACAAATCATGATGATGACCACCACGATGAAGGTGAACTTAGAAGACGAAGGCCAAGGATGAGAAGAATTCTGTAACAAATCGACAAAACAATTATATTGTTAACCGTAAGATTTTACAGAAGAGCTCCATAGTTGCTGCTTCAATCTTCTCTCTCGGCAACATAGAGGAGGTCAATGCCCTACATTCATGACGAGTTCTTTCAAAACCATAGCCGAGAATTCCTAGTCTTTCCTTCTACTGTCTCCGCACCAACAGAAACTCGACCACGCCGTATCTGACTCTCAGAGCTCCGCCCTTTCATTACTTTTCTGGATACTGATCAAGACTTCACGTGCGAGAGTTGACGGCGGAGGGAGACGGCTCTGTAGAAGTAAAGCGCAGAGTTAACGATGGAGGGAGACGGCTCTGTAGGAGTAAAGCGCAGAGTTAACGATGGAGGGAGATGGCTTTGTTGGTGACAAAGCATAGAGAAGAAGACGAAGGAAGTCCATAAGCCTGCAATTAAACTAATGGCAGAAGACGGACGAGGGGGGGTGATCAAGATAAAGCTGTAGCGAAGGCGTGCGAAGGAAAAGAAAAAGGAAGAAAAGAAAACATAGAACTTGATGAGTGGAAGGAAGAGGAAGGAGCCAAAGTCGAAGGAATCAACCTCCAGACAAAGATGACAACTAGGAAGATGAAATTGTTGCAGTAACGAGACGAAGGAAGCGGATGAAGCTTTGCAAGACGACGATAGGAGAAAGGACATTAAACAAGGTGAAGAAGGAGTCAAAAGCAGAAGCGGCCAGGGTCATCTCATATTCAAGCTGAGAGGAGAAAGAGAGCATAAGGTTAAAGCTAAAACTCTTATATTTAGTAAGAGTCCTTGAAGGGTAACTTGTCTTGGTTTAACTTTTTCAACTGAGCATTCTAAATCTTTGGAGAAAACAGGAAGAAGAGCATTTGGATTTTGTAGGAAAAAGATTCTTGGAACTAGATTCATAGGACAATTGGTTATGCTTCATTGAACTTAAATAAAATAGAGTCTTGGCATCATTTTCTCATCTTTCTTATTTACTTGATTGATCTTCCATCTTGAAATTCATCAAGATCCTCTGTGGATGCAACTTTGCTTTCGAAAACCCTTTGACACCGTTAGGCAGTGGTTCTTTCATGTAATCTTATCACTTGACATAGAAAAACAATATCAGACAAGTTCCTTATTAACATGTTAACATATTTATCTTTGAAATACAAAGAGTCCAACCCGTAGGTTTATCCACAATCCGCTCGAAGGCTATCCAGCAATCCATAGGAATCACTAATCCAAGTTTCCGCCCGTAGACTAGTATGCGGGCCTCGAGATCTAATCCCGAATAACGTTAGCCTCTTGTGCAGGATCTGGAAGGCGAGGGATTTACGGTCAGACCCCCCTGGCACCCAAGCGTCCTCCTGCTCCAAGTAGCGCTCAACGGAGAGACATCTCGCGGCGGGTTCGATCCACTTTCCCGGCGCGGTCAACAACCCCCTTGGTTAGGGTCAGGCAGGCAGTTGGGGGTAACTGAAGCTGCCTCTCCCTTCAGGACTTCAACCTGAAGTATAGATATCAATTTATCTTTTAATTCATTGATTAAACAAAGCCAAATAGTGCTCTAAAATCTCTAGCAAGCACAAACATTTCCATTGATCGTTTTTGTTGGCAAACTGCTAAGGAATGAATCCTTCCTTTCGAATGCATCCAGCACTCGATCTGGGATGACTTGCAACTTGACAAGATTCCCTATATCCTCAGTTAGGGTGTACCCTATTAACCCAACTTGGTCAAACCTTAAGTTCGTTGGGTACTTCAGTTTCTGGTCTTTAATTTCCAATTAATCTTCCTTACTCAAGAAGGATACCAAAGTATTCATCCTCTTGCAAGATAACTTGTGTAAGGATCCGCCATCCTCGTTGCGAGAATTTGGCCTTTTTCTTGTGATCCAATCACAAGACCATATGACTCCGTACTTGCTGCGCAAGTGTCGCATCGTACTATGCGACAATGGAGTCACGAAACAATCTTTTTCAGGTTCTTTATACTGACGTCGTTAGACCTAGGGTTTCCAAGTTTCATCTTTGTAAGATTCCCAGGGACAAACCCTAGTTCACTTTACGATTACAATTCACTGTCCCTACATTCAGTGAATGTGGGAAAGTATTTAAGGTATAGGCATTTCCTGGAATTTAACTTATTCCGAACGAGTATTCCGCGACTTAGGTGTTTAGGTTTTATGCCAATTTGGTTAACTCTAGAAGATAATTTCGAGATTACTTCCACATGATTCGTTGACTATGCGTAAATTGATTTTTCAATCCTTAACTTATCGGTTTGAGGTCATGCAAGGTTAATTTCAACTAATCTTCTCTTTTCTTTGCGAACAAAATTCATGCTAAATAAGCAACCTTTATCTTGCTAATTTATGCAGTTGACAATGATAATTTGATAGAGTTTATGCATCGTAAGAATCATTTCATGATTTGCACTTTCCATGATGATTCATTGCAAAAAGAATAGGGGTTAATAGTGCGAGATGCAATTTTATACTTTTAGGTTTAACTGAAGTATACTATTTTAATGGGTAATAATCTAGCTCATAATTCATTTCAATGCATAAAGCTATTTGCTAGAAATACGTTTATGCTTTATTTATTCCTTTAGCATTGTTTGGTAAGCCAAATTATGGCATGCTTCCTCTCTAGCTAATTCAAGTATAGGGTTGTTTGGCATAGATACTTTTGTAGCCAGAGATCTGGCCGTTGATGGATTCTGTAAGATTAGGGAATTTAGGAATGCCTTGCGACTAAGTGCATCGGCAACTACATTCTCTTTCCCTGGTCGGTACTTGATTTTAAAATCATATTCCTCCAACACTTCAATCCACCGACGTTGCCTCATGTTGAGCTCATTCTGGGTAAAGATCCATTTGAGACTCTTATGATCGGTTACTAGAGTAAACTTGTTACCCAACAAGTAGTGTCTCCAAAGCTTTAGAGCATGGATGACAGCTAGTAATTCCAGATCATGCGTGGCATAATTCTTTTCATGGCTCTTCAATTTCCTTAAAGAGTATGCTAGGATGACCTTCCTGCATAAGTACACACCCCAAGACAAGAATGCTAGCATCAGTTACTACCTCGAACTCCTTATTGAGGTCAGGAAGTTTTAGAATAGGTGCTAATACCAAACTTTGCTTCAATATGTCGAAGCTATTTTGTTCAGAAGTTGACCATGTAATGGAAGTCTGCTTCTTTAGTAAGTCTGTAAGAGGTGCTGCAATCAAAGCATAGTTTTTGATGAAGACCCTATACCATCCTATCAATCCAAGAAAGCTACGTATCTCTTTGACGGATACTGGTATTGGCCATTCAAGCATATCTCTGACCTTGGCTGGGTCTACTGATATTCCTTCTGATGATACTATGAATCCCAGATATTCAATCTGACGCTTGAAAAATGCACACTTCTTCATTTTTTCATACAGCTTATGTGACCTCATTGTCTCAAGGACAATCCGAAGTTGAGGTTCATGATCTTCTTCCTGTTTAGAATAGACTAAAGTGTGATCGAAGAAGACAAGCACGAAATCATCAAGATATGGTCTAAAGATATCCTGCATTAATCTATTGAAGGTGGCAGGTGCATTTGTAAGCTCGAATGACATAACCAGGAACTCAAAGTGCCCATATCTTGTATTGAAGGCCGTCTTTGGGATATCTTCTTCTTTGATCCTTATCTGATAGTAACCTGACCTGAGATCAATCTTGGAAAAGATCTTTGCACCTTGAAGACGATCAAGAAGCTCATCTATTCTAGGAATAGGATACTTGTTCTTGACTGTTGATTGATTCAACCCTCGATAATCAATACATAGTCGAAGTGTCCCATCTTTCTTTTTCTAGAATAGTACTGGAGCTCCCCATGGTGAATTACTAGGCTGGATGTAGCCCTGATCTAACAGTTGCTTGAGTTATTCCTTCAACTCAATTACTTCTGGTATGGACATTCTATAAGGTCTCTTTGCAATTGGCGTAGCTCCAGGTACTAACCTAATCTCATGATCTGCTTCTCTTTGAGGCGGAAGTTCAATAAATTCTTCAGGGAATATGTCAGCGTATTCCTTTAGCCAAGAAGGTCCTTCATGAGACTCTTGCTTTTGATCTAACTTGTTGAGTTTGATCAGGTAAACGGGTAATCCTTTTCTGACTCCTTTTATGATCCGAGATACTTTGGCCAATTGGATTCTTGGCACTCCTGCCTCACCTTGAGTTGTGACAAACTCCCTTTCAGAGTTTCGAAAAGAAACTTGACCCTTTCCACAGTGAATCTAGGCGTCGTTGGGCTTAAGCTAATCCATTCCGAGTAGACACTCATGGATACCTAAATTCATGACCCTGAATTTGACCGAAGTCTTCTTTCCTCCCAGAAAGAATTCCACCTTAGCAGTTTGCCTGGTACAAGTTACCTCACGACCATTTGCCAATTCCACAAGCAGGGTAGGTGCTTCTACTATGGCTATTCCTAATATTTTTGCACATGCTGGTTAGATAAAGGAATGTGTACTGCCACAATCAATCAAGGTTTTGAAACCTTTACCTTGATAGTCCGACGGTGTCTGAATCACCGAGAACTGGCGATTCGGCCCTTTCTTGTGTAAAGCAACATGGACTGTCGCTCTTTCAAATTCTGCTTCCATGGTCGGATCTTCCTCTTCTTCTTCTTCTTCATATCTTTGCCTATTGGCAATGCAGGCAGTTCTTCCTCTTCCTCGGGTAGCGGCTCCTTGACCACGGCCTGCTCCTTGAAAAGGTGCTTGGCGATGTCCTCCACCAAGCTTGGGACATTGCCTCTTAAAGTGACCGGGTTCGTTGCAGTGGAAATAACGGAGGTTTTGGCCATTACTTTGAGTAGGAACAAAGTTGTTGACGTTATTCGTCCTTGCTTTCTTTCTTTGTCCTTGATTATGACCTTGAACTCTCTTCATTTGAGGTCTGAATGCTTCTCTGTTCGGGTCATTATAAGACCAAGTTTTGTTATCCCTTGGTCTAGATTGTACCTCCTGAATTATAGGTGCCGCTTGAATGAGTGCATCCTGAAGGTCTAATGGATGCATAGATTCGAGACGGGTATTTACTGGTGGATTTAAACCCGCACAAAATTTGGACACCTGCTGCGTCATGTCCATCTGTGGCGCATACTTTAAAAGTGAAACGAATTTAGAGTAGTATGTGTCAAGAGTGAGTCCTAGCTGTTTTAGCTCGTAGAACTCATTCATTTTCTGTGTGCGATATGCAGGTGGTAAGTATCTTCCCTGCACGGCTTTCTTCAGCGTCTCCCAGGTAACGGATCCCTCTGCGATCCCTTGATCCCTGCATCATTGCTTCCACCAAATTCTAGCTTTGTCGGTGAGCTTTAACTTGGCGAGCATAGCCTGATTGGTGGGTACAGTACCAGCTGCTTCGAGGTAATCCTCCATAGATTCAATCCAAATTTCAGCATCAGCCTGGACGAATCTGCCTCTCCCGTCAAGTGGATCACAGCAGTACTTGATGTAGGCGACGAATTAGAAACCTGTACCTGGGGTTGTGCCTGAATAAAGGTTTTCTTAATGTTATTATATGATAATCGACGTTAGCTTATATGACATCTTTAATTCGGCTATCTCATAAACAATGTAGCTGTTTAACTTTTTATCAACTCTTATACATAGCCAGGCATTGATAAAAAGAAGTCTTTATTTGTATTTACATGGGCATAGCCCTTTCGAATACAACGTTCCCTGTGATGATAAGTCAATTGTTACATTTAGTTTGGGGAGAACAACGTTGTATTGCATTTATCTACAGGAACTGTGTAATAGTAGGGTTTTGGGTCATGGATCTTCAGGAATTGATAAGTCATTGAAAGTTCAGGATATCCTTTCCGTTGGAATCCATACTTCTCATGGCAGCCCAACACTTTAATCTTGTCGGTGGGGATTACATGGGTTACTTCCTCATATACATATGAATTCATTTCAACCCTCCGACCTTGAATATGTAAAGTCAAATTTACGTGAGCTTCCACAAAAACGAACAGCTTCACGACTTTTAAGTCTTTCAACCACTTGATCCTTTTTAGGTTGGTCTGTAGATAAGCAAACCGGTGGGCGGCTATATAGTAGATTCCTGAAGACCCCATCCATATTCGTTCTATGTATAAAGGTGATGGATTATAAATCTGCTCCAGGATGTTCATCATCCCAATTCTTTGTCTATAAAGCGGAGAATGCATTGCAGTCATAAACATGACCCGAAATACCAAAAACTTATTCCACGCTTCGTAATTCTGCAAGATAGCATTGAAGGTAAGAAAATGTTTGGACAGCAACAATTTCTTTACTTCATTTTATTGAGATTTTATAAAAGCAATTCCGTTATTGGTCGGCTCTAATACCAACTGTAACGTGACCACTAGTATCATCCAGGACACGTCTTAGTAGTCCATCGGAAAGGATGTCTAGAAAGCTCCGCCCGTCACTCGCATGGAATGATACGGGACTTGCGATCTAGGTCTTCCTGCGTCTGCCACGTAGCAGAAGTATCCTGGCCGTTCCCACTTAGGATCGACCGAAATTAGGGTTTTTTTTATTGGTCATTACCTAATAACAACTAGCGTCGGACCCAAGCGAACTACTTTACGCAGCAATGCCAGGTCCAAAGCGGATTCACACTGCACTTGGTTCAAGGAGAATGGGAAACGAGAGGGATGCAAAGCTCGACCTCTCTGCCATAAGGCATAGTCCCATTCCGTTCCCCTAAAACAACGTAAATCGGTTAAGACATAACTCTAGTTCATCGCTTTCATTTTTCGTTTCTTTGACGATCATCCCGCTGTTCTTCGAGATTTTGAGAAAAATTCCCGACTAACCGGGACCACCCAACCGTAGGGCAGACCCATGGCCCATCCTCCGCACTTTCCTCGGTTTGTTTTAGTTATGTAATTATCTAACACATTAATTTGACATATAACAATTAGCTTCTTTAATTAATCCGTTAAGCACTGGTTCCTTCACGTAATCTTATCACGTGACATAGAAAAACAATATCAAACAAGTTCTTTATTAACATATCATCATTTTTATCTTTGGAATACAAGGAGTTTCGCCCGTAGGCTGGTCCATAATCCGCCCGAAGGCTATCCATTAATCCACAGGGATCACTATTCCAAGCTTCCGCCCGTAGACTAGTATGCGGGCCTCGAGATCGAATCCCGAGTCACGTTAGCCTCTTGTGCAGGACCCGAAAGGCGAGGGATTTACGGCCAGAGCCCCCTGGCACCCAAGCATCCTCCTGCTCCAAGTAGAGCTCAATGGAGAGACCTCTCGCGGTGGGTTCGGTCCACGTTCCCGGCACGGTCAACAACCCCCTTGGTTAGGGTCAGGCAGGCAGTCGGGGGTAACTGAAACTGCCTCTCCCTCCAGGCCTTCAACCTAAAGTATAGATATTCATTTAATTTGTAATTCATAAATCAAACAGTGCTCAAAAATCTCTAGCAAGCACAAACATTTCCATTTAATCGACCTTGTTGTTTGGCAAACTGCTAAGGAATGATTCTTTCCTTTCGAATGCATTAGCACTCATTCCAAGGTGTCTTGCAACTTGGCAAGATTCCTTATATTCTGGGTTAGGGCGTACCTTATGAACCCAACTTAGTCAACCCTAAAGTTTATTAAATACTTTAGTTTCTGGTTTTTAACTTTTCTTATTTAGAAGGATATCAAAGAATACATCCTTTTGCAAGATAACTTGCGTAAGGATCTGCCATCCTTGTTGAGGGTATTTAACCTTTCTTCCTGTGAATCATTCACAAGACTATATGACTTCCTACTTGCTGCGCAAGTCCTGCATCGTAATATACGATGAAATAATCCGTTTTAGTTTCTTTAAGCTGACGTTTGTTGGACCTAGGGTCTCTTTTTAAGAACCTCAGGGAAAAACCCTAGTTCTTTTACATTTACGAATTTATTGACCCTACAATCAAGGAAGATAGTCAAGTGTTTAAGGTATAAACGTTTCTTGGTCTTTAAGTCATTCCCAAGGCATATTTCGCAGCATAGGTATTTCTAAGTTAACATTAATTCAGTTATCTTTTAGGAGGTAATATTGAGATAACCTCGACACGATTTGTTATCCTTGTGACAATTTATTTTTCAGTCCTAAACTTTAATGCTTTGAGGTTAGGTAAATTCAATTAATCTTCCTTTTTCCTTGCAAACGAAACTCATGCCAAATAACAATCTTTTCCTTGCTAAGATATGCAATTAGCAATGATAACTTCCTAGAATTCAAGCAACGTAAGAAACCTTTCATGAATTTCATCTTCTACGATGATTCGTTGCATAAAGGAATAGGGGCTAATGGTGCAAGATGCAGTTTTTATACCTTCAAGATTTAGCCGAAATATACTACTACATTAGGCAGATAATCTTGCTCGTAATTCGTTTCAAAGCATGATGCTATTTGAAAGAAACCATGTTTATTATATTAGCATTTTTGCATGTTTAATTAAACTAAACTCCTTCATCGTAAATAACTAGGACAAAAATATATCTTATCCCAGACAATTCATCTTGCATGATTAAATTAAAACCGATATAAAACCAAGAAGGAAAAACCTAGTTTTGAGGTGAGATATCCACATGGATACCGGGAGATGACCCTCCCGCAGCTACTCCTTGGACTTTCTTAGGCGGCATCGTAGTTCGAACGTGAAGGCAATTTTTACTCTTTCTTTCGGATTTCCACCGTCTCTCTTTCGAGGCAAGAAGTCGTTCAAAAAGTTGACCACGAGAAGGAATAATAAGACCTTTAGGTTCTTAGCTTCTTCGGAGAGGGAAAGGTTTATAAAGCCTAAAAAGGCCCTTTAGGATATATACACGACAAAAAAAATTGTGCGTGAGTGTGGCTTCGCAACATACGCACCTTGAGAGATATTTGGGCATGGGAGTGAAAGGACTTAGGGGTTTTCAAACCTAGGGGGAAAATTCGAAGGGTAACATAAGGGATTATAGCACGGGGAGAAGGTGTGAAGGAAAAAGTGTACATGGGGGTAAGGGCTTAGGGGGTGTGTTAAAAGGAGTATGGGGGATGGAAGGGAAAAAAGGATTATGAGGGGGGGTGAAGGGTAAAAGGAATATGAGTATAGGAGGGGGGGTTGAGGGGTTTAAAAACCCGGGGGAAAATGATGGAGTAGAAGGGTTATGGGTATAGGAAGGGGGGCTTAGAGGAGGCCCCCCTTAGAAGCTTCAAGAAGCTTCTTGGAGCTTCTGTGGGGGTTTTAGGGAATGTCAAGTGGTTGCAACTTCCCTGGCATTTTGACATGTTCGGCTTTGATACGTTGACAAAACAAACACTCAATGACATATTTGAGAACATCACCTTTAAGCCTCTCCCAATAGTAGCTCTTCCTAACTGCATTGAGAGTCTTCGCATAGCTAGGATGTCCTAAGAAAGGGGAATCATGAGCTTCCCACAATATCTTCTGCTTAAGTGACTGGCTTGCCAGTATACATAGCCTCATTCTAAAGTAGACAATTCCACTATTGATAGAGAATTCATGATACTTTTCCTGTAGCTTTTGGTCCTCGTCCTTGATAGGGATCTCTCTTAACAACTTTTTATAGGCTGGATCATGGCATGCTTCCTCTCTAGCTAGCTCAAGTATTGGGTTGTTTGGCATGGACACCTTTGTGGCTAGAGATCTAGTTGTTGATGGGTTTGGCAAGATTAAAGAATTAAGAAATGCCTTGTGACTGAGTGCATCGGCAACTACATTCTCCTTTCCAAGTCGGTATTTGATTTCAAAATAATTCTCCTCCAGTACTTCAATCCACCGATGTTACCTCATGTTGAGCTCATTCTGGGTAAAGATCCACTTGAGACTCTTATGATCAGTCATTAGAGTAAACTTGTTACCCAACAGGTAGTGCCTCCAAAGCTTTAGGGCATAGATGACAGCTAACAGTTCTAGATCATGGGTAGCATAATTCTTCTCATGGCTCTTCAGTTTCCTTGAAGAGTACTATAGGATGACCTTCCTGCATGAGCACACATCCTAAGGAAAGCGTGCTAGCATCAGTTACTACATCGAACTACTTATTACTGAGGTCTAGAAGTTTTAGGATAGGTGTTGATACCAAACTTTGCTTCAATCTATCAAAGCTGGTTTGTTTGGGAGTTGACTATGCAATAGATGTTTGCTTCTTCAGTAAGTCCGTCAGAGGTGCTACAATCAAAGCATAGTTTTTGATGAAGATCCTATACCATCCTGTCAATCCACAAAAAATACGTATTTCTTTGACAGTTGTTGGTATTGGCCATTCTAGCATATCTCTGACTTTGGTTGGGTCCACTGAGATTCCTTCCGCTGATATGATGAATCCCAGATATTCAATCTGACGCTTGAAGAATGCACATTTCTTCATCTTAGCATACAACTTGTGTGACCTCATTATCTCAAGGACAATCTAAAGTTGGGGTTCATGATCTTCCTCCTATTTGGAATAGACTAAAGTGTCGTCGAATAAGACGAGTACGAAGTCATCAAGATATGGCCTAAAGATATCCTGCATTAACCTGTTGAAGGTGGTAGACGCATTCGTAAGCCGGAATGACATAACTAAAAACTCAAAGTGCCCATATCTTGTGTTGAAGGCCATCTTTGGGATATCTTCTTCCTTGATTCTTATCTGAGAGTAACCAGACTTGAGATCAATCTTGGAGAAGATCTTCGTACCCTGAAGATGATCAAGAAGCTTATCTATTCTAGGAATAGGGTACTTGTTCTTGACAGTTGATTGATTCAGCCCTCTGTAATCAATACACAGTCGAAGCATTCCATCTTTCTTTTTTTGGAACCGTATTAGAGCTCCCCATGGTGAATTGCTTGGACGGATGTAGCCCTGATCTAGCAGTTGCTTGAGTTGTTCCTTCAGCTCAATTGCTTCCAAGATGGACATTCTATAAGGTCTCTTTGCAATTGGCGTAGCTCCTGGTACTAGCTTGATCTCATGATCTACTTCTCTTTGAGGCGAGAGTTCTGTTAACTCTTCAGGAAATACGTCCGTGTATTCCTTTAGCCATGAAGGTCCTTCAATAGATCCTGCTTCTGATCTAGCTTATTGAGCTTAATTAAGTAGACAGGTAGTCCCTTTCTGACTCCCTTTATAATCCGAGATGCTTTGGCCAATTGAATTTTTGGCACTCCAGCCTCACCTTGAGTTGTGACTAAATCCCCTTCAGAGTTCCAAAAGGAAATTTGGCCCTTTGCACAATGAATGTGGGCGTCATTAGGTGTAAGCCAATCCATTCCGAGTAGACACTCATGGATACCTAAGTTTATGACTCTGAATTTGACCGAAGTCATCTTTCCTTCCAGAAAGAATTCCACCTTAGCAGTTTGCCTGGTACAAGTGACCTCACGACCATTTGCTAATTCCACAAGCAAGGTAGGTGCTTGTACTGTGGCTATTTCTAATCTTCTTGCACAAGCTGGTGAGATAAAGAAATGTGTACTGCCATAATCAATCAAGGTTTTGAAACCTTTACCTTGATAATCCGACGGTGTCTGAATCACCGAGAACTGGCAATTCGGGCCTTTCTTGTGTAGAGCGGTATGGACTGTTGCCTTTTCAAACTCTGCTTCCATGTCGGATCTTCTTCTTCGCACATTTCCTTGTTGGCAACGCAGGCGGTTCTTCCTCTACCTCGGGTAGCGGCTCCCTGTCCATAGCCCGTTCCTTGGAAAGGTGCCTGGTGATGTCCTCCTCCAAGCTTGGGACATTGCCTCTTGAAATGTCTTGGCTCGTTGCAGTGGAAACAATGGAAGTTCTGGCCATTTCTTTGGGTAGGGACAAAGTTATTGGCATTATTATTCCTTGCTTTCTTTCTTTGTCCCCGATTCTGACCTTGAACTCTCTTCATTTAAGGTCTATATGCTCCTTTGTTTGGGTCATTATAAGACCAAGTTTTGTTACCTCTTGGTCTAGCCTGCACCTCCTGAATTATAGGCGTAGCTCGAATGAGTGCATATTGAAGATTTGATGGGCACATAGATTCGAGATGCGTATTCACTGGTGGGTTTAAACCAGCACAAAATTTTGACACCTGCTATGTCATGTCCATCTGTGGCGCATACTTAAGAAGTGAGACGAATCTAGAGTAGTATGCGTCAAGAGTGAATCCCAGTTGTTTCAACTCATAGAACTCATTCATTTTCTGCGTGGGATATGCAGGTGGTAAGTATCTTTCTTGCACGGCTTTCTTTAGCTTCTCCCAGGTAACAGATCCTTCCGTGATCCCTTGATCTCTGCACCATTGTGTCCACCAAAGCCTAGCTTCGCCGGTAATCTTTAGCTTGACGAGCATAGCCTAGTTGGCGGGTGCAGTACCGGCTGCTTCAAAGTAATCCTCCATAGATTCAATCCAAATTTTAGCATCCGCTTGGACAGTCCTACCTTTCTCATCAAATTCGGGCGGCTTAATCTACTTGAGAAGAAACTTCTTCTCTTGGATTACAACAGTACTTGATGTAGGAGGCAAACTGGGAATCTGTACTTGGGGTTGTGCCTGGATAAAGGTTTCTTAACATTATTACTCATTAATCGTTATGATTTATATTTCATCTCCATTTCAGCTATCAACCAAGCAATCTAGCCATTTAACTTTTTATCAATTCTCATAGACAAAAACAGACATTGATAAAAAGAAGTCCTATTCCATTGATATGGGCGTAACCCTTTCAGAGTACAATATTTCCTGAGATGATAAAGCAACTGTTACATTTAGTTTGGGGAGAATAATTTTGTATTACATTTATCTACAGGAACTGGATAATAGTATGATTTCGGATCATGGATCTTCAGGAATCGGTAAGTCATCCGAAGATTAGGGTATCCTTTCCTTTGAAACCCATTCTTCTTATAGCATCCCAACACCTTGATCTTGTCATGGGGATTACACGGGTCACTTCCTCATATACATATGAGTTCAGCTCAACCCTCCCACCTCGGATATGTAAAGTTGAGTTTACGTGAGCCTCCACAAAAATGAACAGCTTCACGATCTTCAGGTCTTCCAACCACTTGATTCTCTTTAGGTTGATCTAAAGGTATGCAAACCGGTGAGTAGCTATATAGTAGATTCCTGAGTTACCCGTCCATCTTCGTTCCACGTACAAAGGCGATGGATTATAGATACGATCTAGGATGTTCATCATCTCAACCCTTTGTCGATAATCCGTGGAATGCATCACAGTCATAAACATGACTCGGAACACTAAGAACCTGTTCCATGCTTCATAATTCTGCAAGACAGCATGCAAGACAGCATCAAAGGTAAGGAAATGTTTGGAACAACAACATTTGCTTTACTTCTTTTTATTAAGATTTCTTAAAAACAAATCCTTCGTTGGTTTTCTCTGATACCAACTGTACCGTGTCCACCTATTCCCTTCAGGACACGTCTTAGCAGTCCATCGGAAAGGAGATCTAGAAAGCTCCGCCCGGCACTCCCATGGAATGTTACAAGATTTGCAATCCAGGACTTTCCGCGTCTGCCCCTGTAGCAGAAGTATTCTAGCCATTCCCACTTAGAACCAACTTGAATCTCAGGGTTTCCCCTAATGGTCATTTCTAGAATGGCAACTAGCGTCGAATCCCGAAGAGCGAACTACTTTACGAAGAAATGCCAGGGCCGAAGCGGGTTCACGCTGCACTTAGTTCAAGGAGAATGGGAAACGAGAGGAATGCAAAGCTCAACCTCTCTACCATAAGGCATAGTCCCATTCCGTTCACCTAAAACAACGTCAATCGAGATTATTATAACTTAGACTCTAGGTCAATGCCCTTGCTGTTTGAAATGATCTTCTTGCTGTCCATCATGATTGAGAAAAGTTCTCGGCCAACCAGGACCACCCATCCGTAGGACGGACCCATGGCCACATCCACCGCACTTTCCTCAATTATTTTAGTTGTCTAATTACCTACCACATTTAGTTGTACATGCATCAAACAGCTTCCTTAATTAGTCTGTTAGGCACCGATTCCTTCACATAATCATAGCACTTGACATAGAAAAGCAGTGTCAAACAAGTTCCTTTTCAACAAGTTATCATATTTATCTTTGAAATACATTTATAAAGTCCAGCCCGTAGGCTTATCCATAATCCGCCCGAAGGCTATCCAACAATCCACAGGGATTATTAATCCAAGATTCCACCCATAGACTAGTATGCCGGATCTAATCTCGAGTCACGTTGGCCTCTTGCGTTCTCCTGCTCCAAGTAGCGCTCGACGGAGGGACCTCACGCGACGGGTTCGGTCCACCTTCCCGGCGCGGTTAACAACCCCCTTCGTTAGGGTCACGCATGCAGTCGGGGGTAACTGAGGCTGCCTCTCCCTTTAGGCCTTCAACCTGAAGCATTAGATATATTTTCATCCTTTAGATCCTTGAGCAAACAAAGCAAACATTGTTGTTTAAAACTGATACAAGCATAATCATTTCCAGTGGTCGTTATTTTGGCCAACTACTAAGCAGTGAATCCTTCTCTCCGAATGTGTCCAACATTCGATCCGGAATCAATTGCAACTTGGCAAGATTCCCAAGGGTTTGCTTGTTAACCCTTATATCCTTGGGTTAGGGATGTACCCTATTAACCCGCTATTTTTAGCGATGTTTTATTATTGTTCACGTTCTTTGCTCGACCGAAATAGCACTTTTCTTATACGCGTCATCTCGTCTTGCACATTACGCCTCTCTATTTTGGGCTTTCTTTTTAGTCACTCAATACTTTTCGTCGTTCTTACGTGCATCTCCCTATTTTGATTGTCATGCATCTCAACTACGCTCGTCTTGATCATGGTTTACAGATTCTGTGATCTCATCATATTTGTTTTCTCTCGACATACAAGCATGGCCAATTGCGTAATTGTTAACGGATATCCGTCTGGCCAACGTTCGGTTCCCTTCTTCCAAGGACAGGGCTTTCCTGGGTGGAAAGCAAAGATGATGCTAATTCTTG
Source organism: Lygodium microphyllum (assembly GCF_053477565.2). Taxonomy (NCBI): domain Eukaryota; kingdom Viridiplantae; phylum Streptophyta; class Polypodiopsida; order Schizaeales; family Lygodiaceae; genus Lygodium; species Lygodium microphyllum. The sequence goes on along the minus strand of NC_141142.1, from coordinate 138,388,567 downwards.
AAGGTGACGAATTATTTGATATTGTTTTGGGTGACCTGTCTTGTCCAGTTCAACCTATTGATGTGATGAATAACAATTCTGTGATTACTGATGTTTCATTATTTGAACAATGGAAAATTGATCATACTGATTGGATTCGTCATGACAAAGCGGCTCATCGTTATATATTGTCTGCACTTCCTGACTCACTTATGTTGGATGTCTTTCATCTGGAAACCTCTCATGCTATTTGGGAGTATCTTATCTCAACGTTTGAGAAGAAATAGGTCACCGAAATTTTATATCTCCAAACTTGTTTGAAGAATCATCAATATAAGGTTGGTACTTCTATGCACTCTCATATCGAGGCTTTTAAAGACATTATCAATCAGCTTGGTGCTGCCGGCACTCCTGTTGCTAAAAATCAGATTGTTACTCAACTTCTTCATACCATCAAAGATCCTTTATATGACAATATCATCACTATTTTGTCTAACAAGGATGATATCCACTTTGACAAAGCATGTATATCTCTTATTGAATATTCTCAATGTCATGAGTATCATTTGGAAAAATCTGATATTGTTTTGGTCACTCACGAACAAAGGGATTTTGATGCTGCTTTTGTTGCTTGCAAGCGTCCCGCTTCACGTTTTCAGCAGGGTGGACGCCCTAATCAAGGTAGTAAATATTCTCGTCTTGCTTATCCTAACAAACATTGTTCTTATTGTGATAAGAAAGGCCATGTGGCTTCCGATTGCTGGGCACGTCAATATGATGAGGAGCATGGAGTTACTACAAAGCAACGTCGCTCGTCCAAAAGTTTTCCTCCTTGTGATTATTGTGCACATACACATCATCCATCTCGTCGTTGTTATAAATGCAGATATGATGAAGAACATTCTCGAGCTTATATTGTTCAACAAACTACAACTGATGATGATCATACTCATCAGGAGCTCAATTTCATCCATCATGATATCTCTCCAGAAAAGGTACTTCATGTTCATGATGGTTCTCTATTCATCGTTGATTCAGGTGCCACTGGAAACATGACATACCAATCGTAGTGGCTTCATAATTATCATTCTCTTCCTGTCAAGAAGTTTGTTTACCTTGCGGATGATACGACTTGTCAAGTCAAAGGAGTGGGTGATTTATATCTGGGGACTGTTTCATCCACTAGAATATTAAGAGGAGTTCTTCATATTCCAGATTTGCAAAGAAATCTTCTTTCTGTTGCTCGTCTAGTTGATCTTGGTTTGTTTGTTGGCTTTGATCATAATCAATGTCATATAGAGAAAGATGGGCATACTATAGCAGTGGCTCCTTGACATGGTAATCTATTTGAGCTATCATTGAACGATACAGTTGCAAATGTTGTTACTCCCCTCGAGATGCAGATTGCAAATTATGGCATCAACGATTTGCACACTCCGATTTTGCCAAAATTCTTGATCTTCATCGTCATGGTCTTATGCAAGGTATGGATCTTAAATCTCATCCACGTATGGAAATATGTGAGTACTGTACACTTGGAAAACACCATCGTTCACCTTTCCACACTTCTACTTCATCACATTCCTGTGCTCTCTTGGATTTGGTTCATACCAATATTTGTGGTCCTTTTCCTGCCTCAAAGTCTCAATATCGATATTTTATAACTTTCATTGATGATTTCTCACGGTACACACATGTCTATCTTCTTCGATATAAGTCTGAGGCTTTATCTATATTTAAACAATACAAGATAAGTGTGGAGCTTCATACTGGATTCTCTATAAAGACGCTTCGCAGTGACAATGGCAGTGAATATGTATCCAATCTATTTGATGACTTGTGTAAGGATCAAGGTATTCATCATGAGTTTACAGTTCCTTATTCTCCTCAACAAAATGGTGTTGCTGAGCGTAAAAATCGCACTATTCTTAATGCTATACGTTGCATGCTTATACACTCTGGTTTGTCTCGAAAGTTTTGGACTGAAGCACTTCTAACAACTGTTTTTATTCAAAATCATCTTCCAACTACTACACTTGCTGGTAAAATTCCTTTAACAATCTGGACAGGGAAGACACCTTTCGTCTCTCACTTTCGCACATTTGGCTGCATTGCTTATATTCATGTGCCCAAGGACACTCGACATAAGTTGGATCCTCCAGGTTTGAAGGTTATTTTTCTTGGTTATTCAGATCATTCCAAAGGTTACAAATTTTATGATCCTTCTACTCAAAAGGTTATCATTAGTCGTGATGCTATATTTGATGAGAATGATCATAAACCTCCTTCACCTCCAAAGAAGATTGATGAAAATTTGGAGATCTATGTCGATCTTCCTATTGAGATAGAGCATGGATTCTATTCTATTGAATATGATGTCTTTGATGATGCTATGTCTGTCCAAGAGGATCCAATATCGTATATGGAAGCTATCAATTCGTCTCAAAGGGATCAATGGCAAGAAGCTATGCAAGTTGAGTACGATTCTTTAATCTCCAAAGGTACATGGATTCTTACTGAACTCCCCACAAATCATGTTCCTATCAAATGTAAATGGGTTTATAAAACCAAGACCAAAGCTGATGGCTCATTTGATAAGTTCAAAGCACGACTTGTTGCAAAAGGTTACTCACAGATTGCAGGAGTAGATTATCGAGAAACATTTTCTCCCGTTGTGCGCTCCACAACTGTTCGTATGATTTTGGCTTTTATAACATTATTTGATCTAGAAATTCACCAAATGGATGTTAAAACGGCTTTTCTCAATGGAGATCTTGAAGAAGAAATCTATATGGAGCAACCTGAAGGTTTTATGATTGCAGGAAAGGAGCATCTTGTATGCTAGCTTCATCGTGCATTATATGGATTGAAGCAAGCCTCTCGTGCTTGGTATATTAAGATTGATCAGTTCCTCACATCTAAAGGTTTTGTTGCATGTTTTGCTGACCCAAATCTTTACATCAAAAGGGAGGACAAATATTTTATTATTCTTGCTCTATATGTTGATGATACTATTCTTGTGTTAAATAATATTGCTTTCTTGAATGCTATGAAGAAGCTTTTATCGACTGCATTTGAAATGGTGGATCTTGGTGAGATACATTCTTGTTTGGGTATTCAAGTTCAACGACACCGACAACAAGGCATTCTTCTTCTTCGCCAGACAAAGTTTATTAATGATATTGTTAAGAAGTTTGGGTTGACAAATGCTCACTCTGCCAACACTCCCATTCTTTCAAGCTCTACCAAGGCTAACTTTTTGGGACAGTATCTTTCTTCCCCTTCCACTATTCATTGGAGTGCTGCAAAACGTATTCTTAAGTACCTCAAGGGTACTAAGGAATTTGGTCTTATTTATCGTCGTCAAGAGGATTCTTCTTTATCCTCTTTAACTTCTCTTGACCTTATTGGATATACAGATGCTAATTGGGCAAGTTCACACTTATCCATGTGATCTACAAGTGGGAATTGTTTCTTTGTAAATGGATGTTTGGTTTCTTGGTCCAGCAAGAAACAACGATGTGTTGCAGTTTCTACAACTGAGGCCGAATATGTTGCTGCATCATTAGCAGCTCGCGAGCTAGTTTGGCTTCGATAGCTACTTGCAAATTTGGGACATCCTTCATCATCTAGTACAACTCTTCGATGCAATAACCAAAGTGCTATTAGTCTTACCAAAGACTATATACAACATAGTAAATCAAAGCATATTGCTATTCATTATCATTATGTTCAACATGAAGTCAAGAAAGGTTTCATTATTGTGGAGCATTGTCCCAGTGATCAAATGGTTGCAAACATCTTCACAAAAGCTCTTAGTGAAGCTCGCTTTAGTTCATAGTAAATCATTTTTGTATTATAGGTATGTGTAGGGGCTCGGGTTTTTCCCTTGTTCTCCCCAAGGGTTTTTTCACTCGCATCCAGAGACCTTTGTTTGAGTGGGGATGTAACAACTATATATATCATCTCTCACTTGACTTGGGTCTCACCTATATATAGTAACTCTACATCAATATGAATCATTCTTTGGGAGCATGTCTTGTGTATCTCTCTTGTACTCTCTCTCTCTCTCTCAACACACCCGTCATGGATCTTCAAGTACTATTTTTCTTAAATAAAAATAGCTAGCACGCCTTTATCCATGAACAAACAACAGAAGTGGCATGCGTAAAATAAGATTTTATTCGATTTCTACATATAATTTCTTTGAGGAATTCTTAACCGCGAATTCCAAGGGGTAACTTGGGTTTGTGTACAAGATGATCCTAAGTGAGTACGAGGAAGGCAAAAAGATCTATTATTTTGAAATTTTTTTGTTGATCAAATGAAATCTCGGATGGACAATCACGAACGCTAATCCTTGGTATATAAGAGACCTTGAGATGCAATTGCCAAATGATATTATTTGTAATTAAACTAACAAAGTTTTTCTTTTATTGTGAGCAAAGACCCACAAAACTCTAAAGGGAGTTATCCTCAAGTATGAAATTCTTGCTTAAATTCAGTCCAAACTAATCCCCAAGGAAGAGTAAGTCCAAGAAGACTATTGGAAGGTATTGCTACTTATGTTGATTTGTGTCGAAGTTATTTTGCCACTTATGATAATTTACCTTGATGTTATTATTTTTGGAAAGAAAAGATTTGCCTTGGAAATAAACTTGTTAAAAGCTTATATATAATTCATTCAAAATAAGATGTTTGTGAATGTAAGATAGGTAGTACTGATCTTTCCTAAAATCATTAGGCTAAAATATGGATGATTGAGTATAAATCGTCGACTGAGGCAGTATTCCAATGAACACAAAACACTAACTGAGGCAGTGTTCTTGATGGTGCTAGACCTCCCCAAGGCTAGCATGAATAAAACCTACTCCAAAGTTTTTTTTTTTCGTATTAGTGAGTTTAGACAAGTCATTACGCAAAAGGTCTTGTCATAGGGAACTCTAGTCAGTAGGAGAAGGTGAGGATACTAGGGTGCTCTGGTCATAAACTCCTTAGGCTCTTACAAACTGCCAACTACCCTTTGATTTGAAGACTCTATTTGGAAGTTCCAATACTAGTTGGGGAACGAAACTTGGAGAGAATAATACATTTGAACAAGAAAAGATTTGTAAAATGTCATTTTTCTGAAAGGAACTATTAAGAAGGAATTGTTTTACTATGTTTTTGTGTCACGAATGTGTATCAGTAGATAATTCAAAGAAGCTTTTTTTATATGTTGAACCTAAAGTGGTAGGTAATTAGATAACTAAAACTACTCTCTCGAGGAAACTGGAAGGACGGACCCTCGAATGAGATCCAGACCTATGGCTGGGTGGTCTCAATAAGCCAAGAGCTTTGCTAAGAAGAAATAAAAATCACACTTGATGGACCATTAGAAACCAAAAAGCCTGATTCACATCACTTTAGAATCCGCTAATACTAATTAGTCACTAGTAATAGATTTAACTAGAAAAACTCAGGTTGTTGTGGAAGTGGCCGGAACTTCCACTGCGGGGTAGACTCAAGCGAGCCTACTTAGCAAACTCTGAGAGATTTATCAAAATCGTGGTCATTGTTTCCTAGGATATCTCTTGGTGGGCTACTAAGAACATTCTGCCAACGGGCGACACATTATAGTTGGTATCAAAGGGCACACTAATGCAGGACATGATGCAAGTAAATAAAACTAATTATATATATAGAAAAAAAATATCATTTCCTTAAATAGTGAAATCTTCTCTTGTTTATATATGTTATTGAGTTCTAGCAGAAAGTCGAACCTTGGAAACAATTCTTGATTTTCCAAGTTATGTTTATGTCAGCAATGCACTCCTCTAGCTTTAGCTGGAGAAACCAGATGATGTGGATATTAGATCAGATATACAATCCTTCACCTGGGTATTATGAAAGGCAATGGATTTTAAGTGGAGGATATTGTTAGATTGATGCAAACCGTCTTGCTTACCTCAAAAATAATTTAAAGAGATTAAGGTGGATCAAAGCCCTTAAGGTTGCCAAGATTTATCTCTTCTATGAGGCTAGAGTAAACTCAAACATGTTCACTAGAGAGCGACATGTCAAACTAAACTAGTACTTCTACGATGAGGTTACAAGGGTTATATGGGTTGATCGAGTCATGGTTGTAGGGCGCTCGAGTTGCCGCAACTACAAGAAAGATGGATTACTTAATCTCCCTCTGAAATATAGATTTTTGGATATTTATTCTTGGAATTACTATGCAATGGATGTATCATAATGCCATGCGTAGATTGTGGTAGAAAAATCTTTTCCAAGAATAATATGAGCTCCCAAACTACTCGAATAATATATTCCCTTCTTATTAATGTAAATAAGTATTTTTGTCCATAAGTTTGTCCCCTTCGATAAATAAAAAATAGTAGATAGACTTTTTTTCCTAATTAAAAATTAAAACTATCTTTTGAAGTGTAAACCCTAATCATTTTCAGAAGGACAAGTTGTACATAATTTTTCTCCTAAATTAATGAGGTAGAGTAAGCAAGTGAACATGATTTCTTTGAATATGGTTGGAAAGAAAATTGATTATAAAATTTCATAATTCTTAAAATGTCACCCCAAATCTCAATACTACGGAGCCCAAGAGAAGAAAATGCTCCTCAACCAGTACAAGCCACTGGAATTTGATGGTAAAGGAAGGGACATTCCAACTAAAGTAGAAACATGGATAGAATCTATGGAAGACTATTTTATTGCTATAGGAACTGCACCATCAAATCAAGCCATGATCGCCAAACTAAAGCTCACAAAAGATTCTTGTCTTTGGTGGAAATAGTGGTGTAAGGACCAAAGAACGCCCAAAGGTGCTATCACTTGGGACAAATTTAAGGACACAGTACATGGGAGATATCTTCCGCCCAAGCCCAGAAGATGAAAGAGTTCTTCAATATAAAGCAGTTAATCTTAAGCATAGAAGCCTACTATTTTAAATTCATAACACTCCTAAAATATGCACCTACAATGGATATTTCACATCTGTCAAGAATCGCGTGGTGGGGGGACTTGCTCAAGATGCTGCGCCGAACACACACAGAATGCACAAGGAGAAGCTCACTCAAGAGACAAGAAGAGATAGAGGCCAAAACGTTTTCTTGCTGGTTTCTTCTTCTTCTTCCGCACTCTTTACAATGTGCAGAAAGTATAGATAAGATACAACATAAAGAAAAGTAGCCTACTAAGTCAAACAATGCATAACCAACTACACTAGTCGACTAGCGCTATAACTATGCCAATTATAAATAGGTGTAACCACCTGAATATAATAAGTAATGACTCAGTGGACATGTGAGAGTCATAATGACCACTGACATGCTAAGTGTAGATGTGTGGACCCATCTAACCAGGCGGTCCATCATCAATGTCCGCATGTGTTGAGCTTGTCATCTCAACACTCCCCCTCAAGCTCAACTGCATCTCTACAACTCCAAGTAAGCTTCGAAACTTTTGAAGCTTCTCTGTACCCAATGTCTTCATGAAGATGTCAGCTATTTGATCCTGTGTGCTGACATACACCAAGTCAGTCTCACCTGCTAGTACCTTCTCTCTTACAAAGTGGTAGTGTACCTCAATATTTTTTATCTTGGCATGGAACACAGGGTTCCTAGCCAACTGTATACTACTCATGTTGTCACAATAAATGACAACTGGACCTTCCATCTGCACATCCAAATCAACCATTAACTTTTGTAGCCATACTACCTCACATACTGCAACAGCAGCACCTCTATACTCAGCCTCTGTACTCGACAAAGCAACTGTAGATTGCTTTTTGCTACTCCAAGCAACTGCTGCACTACCAAGAGAGAACATGTATCCGCTGGTAGATCTTCTATCAGACATACTACTAGCCCAATCTGCATCTGTGTATCCAAACACCTGTACATCTGTACTTGCCTCATAGAACCCTTCGGCAATGATACTAGATCCCAAGTCTTATTGGCCTCTAATGCAGCCATCTCCTCATCCATTGTTGCATCCCAATGAGCATGACCAACAGCCTCCTCAAAACATGTGGGCTCAACATCCTCAACTAGTTTCACCATATAAGCATAATGGTGAGCTGCATAATCTTCAAAATCAAATCTTTTAACAGGGTATCTGATCCTGCTAGATTTGCGTACCACTGAATCACTCAATGGAGCCTTTACATTACTATGAGCTCTCTGTACACCTGGTGTCCTGATAGAAGGAATACCAAGCTCATCATCCAAGCTCTCTGAGCCACTGGAGTCTCCATCAAGAACTGCATCAATGCCATCTGACACTTTATTCTTTCCTTTGTCTTTACATGTAGTGCTACTAGATGCACCTGAAGATGTAGAGATACTCCTTAGTCTTCCAGACCAAGGACTACCAGATGATGTCTCTGGTCCACTAAGAGTCCGTGATTCTTTCTTTTCAGCCTGCACATGAGTGTCATGATCATCATCATCATCCAATGCATCACCACTAGATGCATACCAACTGCTCATTTCATCAAAGATGACATCCCTGCTCACTCTGAACTTACATGTGACAGGGTTATAACAGCAATACCCTTTCTGCTCTAAACAGTATCCAATAAAAACACATTTTTCTGCCTTTGGATCAAGCTTCTTCTGTAGCTCATCTAGCACATGAACATATGCAACACAGCCAAATAGCTTCAAGTGTGATACATCAGCCTTCTTGCCAGTAAAGCATTCTTCAGGATTCATCCCATGAACTGCAGCTGTGGGAGTTCTGTTCATAATATAAACAGCAGTATGAACAGCCTCAGACCAAAAATGCTTAGGGATATTCTTTTCAGCCATCAAGGCGTGTGCAACTTCTGCAATATGCGTGTTTTTCCTTTTTACAACCCCATTTTGCTGTGGGGTATATCTGCAAATGTGAACTGTCTCTTTATCCCATGAGACCTCAGAAAATCACTGAACTCATTCGAGAGGTACTCTTCCCCTCCATCTGACCTCAAGCACTTTACTTTCAAGCCTATTTCTCTTTCAACTACTATCTTGAAAGTTCTAAAGTGCTCAAATGCTTCACTCTTTTCCTTCATAAAATATACCCACATCTTTCTAGGACAATCATCAATGAATGTGACAAAGTATGAATTGCCTCCAAGAGATACATTTTGTGTAGGTCCCCAAATGTCTGTATGCACAACATCAAGGATATTTCTGCTTACATCTTTATCATGTAAAAAGGGTTGTCTTGTCTGCTTACCAAACTGACATGCTTTGCATACCTTATGAAATTCTACAACTCTAAATGTAGGCAAACCTGTAACCAACCCTTTGGACTGCATTAATTTCAGCCTTTGTACATTTGCATGTCCAATGGGTTTGTGCCAAATTTCAATATCTACAACAACATCTTTTCCTTTAGCATACATAGCAGCATTCATAGTAGGAATTCCAGCATCCAAAGTAAACATACGTCCAACTCTACTTCCCTTTGCTACCAACCTGCATTTGTCATTGAAGTCTTCTACAAAGCAATCCTTTGCATTAAATTTGACTTGCAGCCCTTGCTCTACCATTTGATCGACTGACACCAAGTTCTTTGTAATAGATGGCACATGTAATACATATGAAAGACTCTTTGTCTTACCATCATGCAAGAACAAGGGAGCTTTGCTAATTTGTGAAATTGGGTGGCATGAATCATCACCCATCTGCACATAACCTGCATTTTGCAAATCTTGCATCTCTCCAAACCATTCTACATGGCTGGTCATATGATTGGATGCACCTGAATTAACATACCAAACATCATCATGTGTTCCCTTTCCTGTAACAACATTCCGCATATGCTGCATAACAAACAAACGTTCATTTTTGTCTTCATTCTGTCGTGAAGACGATGCATAGTTTCCTTGCTACAACTTACCACTGCGAATATAATCTTTCTTAGCATAACATTGGGCTGCAATATGACCTGTTTTGCCACAGTAGTGACACACAATACTAGAGTTGTTAGAACGTCTGTTTTTCCATCCACCTCTTCCTCTAAAGCTCCCCCTGCCTCTAAAGTTACCACGACCTCCTAAAACTTGCATATCGCCAAATTGCTGTTTCAATATGTTTTGCTGGTTGTCACTACCATGGCCTCTTGAAGAGAACTTGCCACGTCCCCTTCCTGAACTGGAGTGGAAAGCTTGGACCTGTTCCCCACTTCTTTCAGATGTCTCACTCTGCATGTTGATCTCTTCAGTGATCATAAGGGAGACCAACTCATCAAAATCTGGAAATGGCTTTCTGACATATACGGAAGTTACAAAAGACTTCCAAGCCTTTTCATTGTTAAGTCCACCCAAGGTAGACGACACCAAATCACCATCATCGGGCATTGCATCAATCGCTGTCAATGCATCTGCAATGCTCCTTACCTTTAGTGCATACTCATTGATAGACATCTTCCCTTTCTTCAATGTATTCAACTCTTGCTTGAGTTGAATCTTTCGTGCCTTTTTATTTACTGAAATCATACTTTCAATTATGGTCCAAGCTGCATATGAATTCTCTACATTTCTAATATGTCCCAGTATATTATTGTCAATTACTGCAGACAGCCAATACATGACCTTCTTGTCTTTTTCATTCCATTCCTTCTGTGCCTTTGTCTCTTCTGCAGTTGGAGGATCACTCACCTCCAGCTCCTTTTCTTCACCTGAAACAAACTCGTAGAGGCCTTTTCCAATAAGGAAGTTCGTGACACGGAACTTCCATGAAGGGTAGTTATTCTTGTCGAGCTTCTCAATGATGGGGCTTCCACTGTTCTCTGCCATTATCACAAAACTAATACCAAACAACAAGCAAATCTTCTGCAACCCTCGACCTATAGTGCACAGCAATACACCAGACAGCCTTTTTCACTATTTGCTCAACAATACATGCAATCTGCAACCTGTTTGCATATAAACCTTATGTTTGCTTCTTGCAAACACCTCAAGAATTACAGATTCGCAATTTGTAACCTGTGCACCCACTTTCGGTCAAAACAGCCGAAATCATAGTGTACCTTGAAACTATTATCCGCAACCTTGCGGCTCTATAACGGGGCCTGAAATGGCCTCAGATGCCCAAAATAACTGCGGGAACGCCCTAAAGGGCTCATTTGCAGAATACACAGCGATTCGCAATCTGTAACCTGTGCACCCACTTTCGGTCAAAACAGTCGAAATCACAGTGTACCTTGAAACTGTTGTCCACAACCTTGCGGCTCTATAACGGGGCCTGAAACGGCCTCAAATGCCCAAAATAACTGCGGGAACGCCCTAAAGGGCTCATTTGCAAAATACACAGCACTCTTCGTGCACACCAAATCTCACTGCAATCTGAGATTTTTGCTCTGCCCTGCTTTCGGTGCCTCCACAAGCACTATCTAAGAGAAAGAGTGGAAAGATGGGAGAGCTTCTTACCTGTGGCTTGCTTGCTCGAACCTTGCTTCTTCTCCTTCACTTCAGCCTTCGAAATCAGCCTCTCTCAGTGGCGGGGCTCTAATACCATGTCAAGAATCGTGTGGTGGGGGGACTTGCTCAAGATGGTGCACCAAACACACACAGAATGCACAAGGAGAAGCTCACTCAAGAGACAAGAAGAGAGATGGAGGCCAAAACGTTGCTAGTTTCTTCTTCTTCTTCCATACTCTTTACAATGTGCACAAAGTATAGATAAGATACAACATAAAGGAAAGTAGCCTACTAAGTCAAACAATGCATAACCGACTACACTAGTGGACTGGCGATATAACTATGCCAGTTGTAAATAGGTGTAACCATCTCAATATAATAAGTAATGAGTTAGTGGCCATGTGAGAGTCATAATGACCACCGACGTGCTAAGTGTAGACATGTGGACCCATCTAACCAGGTGGTCCATCATCAATGTCCGCATGTGTTGAACTTGTCATCTCAACAATATCAAGTATCCAAATTTTGTAATTGTCTAAATTTGCCCTTGAATACGTGACTTGAATCAATGAGAACATTGGATTTACAAGTTGCATTGATTTGAGTAGCTCCAATAGTTCAGGATATTGAATAAAGAGCCCAAGGACAGTACCAACCAAACAAGACAAAGAAGGCCAAATCAAATGCAATGGGAAGCTTTATACCCATAGGAAGGAGCAATGAGACTCCGAGGTGTTTCTATTGCAAGAAATTAGGACATTTTAAGAGGCAGTTTGCCCAAGGTCAGTTTCATGGCAAAGCCAAGATGCCATGGGAAAGGTTCCTGGAATAAACCTAAAGGAGATCAATTAATGATAAAGATCTCATGATGGAATCCAATATAAAAAGAGCTAGAGTTCACACCACTCTCAATAAGAAGGGTCCAAATTGCCAATTCTCAGTAACTCAAACACCAACAGATTATCAAGGTAAACCCTTTCGAATTTTAATCGACTGTGAAAATACTCAGTCTTTTGTATCACCAAAATTTGCAAAAAGGCTAGGCATAAGCACTATTCTTGCACCTAGAATGCTCGTGGAATTAGCAAACAGTAAATAAGTTCTATCGACACAACAAACTAGCAAGGTAGAATTTAGGTTGGATGGCAATTCTTCCAAAATGAACTTCTGAATTATGAACCTCGAGGCTTATGAGTGTTTGCTAGAAATGGATCGGTTAACTTCAAATAATGCCCATATCCATTGCGGAAAGGGCCACATCAGGGAGAACAAGTAACCACTCAGGGAGAAGCAAGAAACCACTCAATGGGAGAACAAGTAACCACTCAGGGAGAAGCAAGAAACCCTAAGGTTCAGTTGGCTAAAGCCTCCCAAATAGAAAAGGAACTAAAGAAAGGATTACCTGTCTATCTAATTAAACTCAACAATGCTGAGCAGGATAGTGAGGCCAAGGATCAACCATCTTGGCTAAAATAATATGTGGATGTTTTTCTAGAAGACCTAATAGAGCTCCCACGAGCAAGGAAAGTAGATCATGAGATTCAACTTATTCTAGGCATTTCCCCCATCGCCAAATGGCCTTACCGAATGTTGATTCCTAAAGCCATCGAGTTGAAAGAATAACTCAAGAAGCTATAAACCAAGGATACATCCAGCCAAGTAATTCACCATGGGGAGCCCTGTTTTTATTTTAGAAACAGAAAGAAGGAACACTCTGTCTTTGTATTGATTGCTGTGGATTAAACTAGGTGACAATGAAAAACAAATATCAAATCCCTAGGATAGATGACTTGCTTGATCGACTCCAGGGAGCAAAGGTCTTTTCAAATATTAATCTCATATCAAGATATTATCAAATAATAATTAGGGAGGAAAATATACCTAAAACTATCTTTAACACAAGGTATGGTCATTATGAGTTTATTGTGATGTCATTTGGGTTAACAAATGCTCATGCCATCTTCAACAGGTTGATGCAAGACATTTTCTGACCCTACCTTGACGACTTTGTCCTCGTCTTCTTTGATAATATCTTAACGTATTCTAAGAATGAAGAAGGCCATAAACTATAGTTGCGAATAGTTCTTGAAACAATAAGAGCCCAGAAATTATATGCTAAAAAGAAGAAAATGTGCTTTCTTCAAGAAGCAGATTCAATATCTAGGATGTATAGTATTGGCAGTTGGTATTTCATTGGATCTTGCCAAGGTCCAAGATGTACAAGACTGGCCACCCCCAACAACAGTCAAGGAAGTTCGAAGCTTTCTAGGGATAATGGGTTGATATAGAGTCTTCATTAAAGATTATGCCTCAATTGCCGCACCTCTCACTAACCTTCTCAAAAAGTAGGTCTCCATTACATGGAGGTCCGCCAAACAATCTAGCTTTGAGAAGCTCAAGTAGATTTTGGTAACTATCCCTATCTTAAGACTACCTGACCTTAGCAAAGAATTTGAAGTCATAATTGACGCAAGCTCTCTTGCTTTAGGTTGTGTGCTTATGCAAGAAGGACATCCAATAGGCTATGCTTCAAGAAAATTAAAGATCCATGAAAGAAACTATTCCACACATGACCTAGAATTACTTGCTATAATTCATGCCTTTAAATTATGGAGACATTACCTGCTTGGTAATAGGTTTTCTCTAGTCACTAATCATAAAAGCCTAAAGTGGATTTTTACTCAACCATATCTCAATATGAGACAACGCCAATGGATTGAGACCTTGCAAGAATTTGAAATTGAAATCAAGTATAGACTAGGCAAGGAGAATGTGATTGCAGATGCCCTAAGCCATAAATCATTCCTTAATGCTCTAATCAAGGCTAGAACTCTTGCCATAATGATTTCAATGCCTAGTAATCCTCTCATAAAAAATGGCTAAATAAGAGGCAAGGAAGGATCCAAGCTATCAAAACTTGTTAAGAGAAATTTCCGTCAAGGATTCAATTCCAAAACTCAAGACTAAGTATCAAGATTTTTCCATAAATGAGGAGCTTGCCTATTACAGGACAAGACGGTGTATTCCTACAAGTCATAAACTCAAAAGGAAAACACTCTAGGAAGCTCACGATTCCCCATTCCTAGGTCATCTTGGTTATGCTAAGACTCTTAATGCAATCAGAATAAGTTTCTACTAGGAAAGACTCAAGGGTGATGTACTCAAGTATGTCATGCCTAAACTGCCAATGAATTAAGGTCGAGCATGTCAAGATGCCAAGAAAGCTCTAGCCACTTGGCATCCTCAAATGAAATGGGAGTATATCAGCATGGATTTCATAGTTGGATTACCCCTAGTACAAGGAGGATATAACTGTATAATGGTAGTCATTTGATATGCTAACAAAAGTTCCACGCCTTATTTCTATAAAAACCAATTACAAGGCTTCCGATATCGCCAGACTTTTCATTAAGGAAAATTTTAGGTTACATGGATTACCCCAAAGAATCATCACTACGATTCTCTCTTCACCTCAAACTTTTGTAAGAGTTTGCTCGAAGCTCTAGGAACCCAGCTCTGCTTCAATATTGCTTACCATCCCCAACCCGATGGTCAAAACAGAGCCGGTCAACCAAGTTATTGAGGACATACTGATGGGGACTTATTGTAATAGGGAACCCAAACGGTGGATCAAATACCTATCCTTAGTTGAATTTTCCTACAATGCATCATACCATCAAAGTATTTAGATGACTCCTTTCGAGGTACTATATGGGCAAGATTGTCTTACACCATTAAATTTTTCTGATTCTATCCTATGGATAGAAGCATCTATGCAAATGGTGGAAGAAATGGATCAGCCAAGTGAAAGCTATAAGGCAATATATTCAAGCCGCCAAGGATCAGTAGAAGGCATATGCTGATCAACGAAGGCAAGAATGTATCTTCAAAGAAGGTGACATGGTTTTCCTACGAGTTCACCTAAAGAAAAGTTCCTTATCTTTTGGGAAATTCAAGAAGCTAATTCCCATGTATTGTGGGCCATATAAGCTGCTAAAGGATCTAGGGCCAAATGCCTACAAGCTGCAGCTCCCTAACAACTTGAAAGTACATAACGTATTTCATGTCAGTCTATTGAAAGCATATGTCGCTAACCTCCCAAACATGTACTAAACGACCAACAAGTTGTAATGTCCAGTCAAGGAATCCTTGAACTTCAACTAGAAAAGATACTTGACATGTGGGAGAAGACTCTAAGAAGAAAAACCCTTAGAGAATATCTCATCTAGTGGTGGAAAGACTATCCTGAAGAAGATGTTACTTGGATTGACCATGAGTCACTATGTAACCAATATCCCCAGTTTCATTCGAGATGAGGATATCTCGATTCCTCTAAGGGGGAGAGGATGTGATATCCCGACTTTGATTTAAAATCTTCCATACTTCTCGCAAAATGGACTTGAAGAACTCTAAAATCATTAAATAGAGAAGATCTTGAGCAAAAAGACCAAAGGATCGTAAGCCACCCATTATGGAAGTTACCGCGTGAACGAGAGTTATGAACCATATTAGTCATTAGTGTCAATGTCTATAGTATGGATGGTCCAAAAATACTAAATTTTTGGACAAAACTAGCATAATTTTTATATTTAGGATATTATTTATTGTAAATATCCTAAAAAGATATGAAAATTTCTAGAATAGGGTGTCATGCAAAAAAATTAAGTGGCTTTTTCAGCTAGTTTTGGAGATTTCATGCAAAAAAAAGATTGGCGAAATCGTGCGTATCGGGATTGCAATTTACCGGTACCAAATAGCACTCCGAACGGGGGGGAGAAAAAGAATGAGTGATTTGGAAGAATTTTGATAGTTCTCCTAGAGTTTTACCCCTCTTTCGGAACCAACAGAACCATCAGATTTGTGGTCTGAGCATCAAATTGCATCTTGGAAGCTTCACATTGCTGATTTTGCCAAGATCCCCTCCATAAAGAGCTCTTCTTCTTAGCCTCAACCCTTCTTCTCTAATTTAGCTATAAATAAGAGGCATAGAGAGCCATTGAGAGCAATTCAAGCAAGAGGGGAAAGGCCCTTCTCAGGAGTATAGAGCAAGAGGGAGTGGGACAAGAGAAGTGCGAGCACGATAATTCCTCATCAAAGAAGACAAGGAGGATACTCCGTGAGCTCTCAAATTTAATTCCTCCATCCCTTCTATCATATTCCCCCCTATGCTTCTCTATTTCTTAAAACTCTTGTTGATAGCTTTTTTCCCCTCGTCACCATCACTCTAATTACCCCCAAGATCCTTCGTTGAATTCCCCTTTTTGCGATCTCATGATTAAAGACCATGACCTCGAAGAAGAAAGCTACGAAGGTCAGGGAGGTGAGCTGCCAATAATGCTACGGACACAATTACTACAAACAGAATGGTGAGTACGGGAATTACAAACGAAACCACAAATACCATCAATCAAGCACCCATCATGGATCTTTAGGTACTAATTTTCTTAAATAAAACAGCTAGTAGGTATTTATTCGATTCGTGAACAGGCAACAGAAGCTACGTGCGTAAAATAAGATTTTATTCGATTCGTGCATATAATTTCTTTGAGGAATTCTTAACCATGAATTACAAGGGGTAACTTGGGTCTATACAAGATGAACCTAAGCAAGTACCAAGAAGGTACTATATTCTTACAAGTTTTTTTTTTTAAAAAAATCAAATGAAATCTTTGATGGGTAATTAGGAACGCTAATCCTCGGTATATAAGAGACCTTGAGATGCAATTGCCAAATGATACTGTTCGTAATTAAACTAACCAAGTTTTTCTTTATTGCGGGCAAAGATCCGTGAAACTCCAAGGGATTTATCCTCAAGTATGAAGTTCTTGCTTAAATTCAGTCCAAACTAATCCCTAAGAAAGAGGAAATCCAAGAAGACTATTGGAAGGTATTGCCACTTATGTTGATTTTTCTCAAAGTTATTTTGTTACTTATGCTAATTTTCCACAATGTTATTATTTTTGGAAAGAAATTTTTTTTCTATGAAATAAACTTATTAAAATTTTATGTAAAATACATTCAAAATAAGATGTTTGTGATTGTAAGCTAGGTACCGATCTTTCCTAAAATCATTAAGCTAAAAGATTGATAAATGAGTATAGATTGCCGAGCGACTGAGGTAGTATTCCAGTGAACATAGAATGCTGACTGAGACAATGTTCTTGATGGCACTAGACCTCCCCAAGGCGAGCATGAATAAAACCTACTCCAAGGGTTTTTTCTTTTTTTGTTTCGTGTTAGTGAGTTTAGACCAATCATGACTTGAAAGGTCTTGTTATATAGGGAACTCTAGTCAACAGGAGGAGATGAGGATACCATAGGGCTCTGGTCATAAACTGCTTAGGCTCTTACAAACTACCAACTATCCTTTGATTTCCAGACTGTGCCTGGAAGTTCCAATACTAGTTGGGGAACGAAACTTGGAGAGAATAATACCTTCAAATAAGAAAATATTTGTAAAATGTCATTTTTTTGAAAGGAACTATTAAGAATGAAATGCTTTACTCTGTTTTTATGTCATGAATTAAGGGCGTGTTATATTAGGAGATAATTCAAAGAAGCTATTTTTATAGGTTGAACCTAAAGTGGTAGGTAATTAGATAACTAAAACTACTCTCTCGAGGGAAGTGGGAGGATGGACCCTCGACCGGATCCAGACCTATGACTGGGTGGTCTCGGTAAGTCAAGAGCATTCCTAAGAAGGAATAAAAATTACACTTGATGGACCATTAGAAACCAGAAAGCCTAACTCGCATCACTTTAGAATCAGCTAATACTAATTTGCCGCTAATAATAGATTTAACCAGAAAAACTCAAGCCGATCCTTGTGGGAGTGCCTGAAACTTCCACTACAAGGTATACTCAAGTTAGTCTAGTTAGCAAAATCTGAGGGTTTTATCAAAATCTCGGATAGCGCTTCCTAGGACATCTCTTGGTGGGCTACTAAGAACGTACCGCCAAGAGAAGCTTGGGCGGCACATTACAAGGGGGGAGCATAGTGTGACAGACCTTCTGTTTCTACCAATAGAGAGATCAGGTTTGAGGGACATTACGACACTTGGCAATCAGGTACGTTCTTGTTTTGTTCAGCATATATGCAATGGGTATCTACAGCCACAACGAGACATGTCAATGTGTTCTATACACTATACTACAAGCTTTCCTAGCTCTCCTTCTTACACCTATGCGAGCCAAGGTGGGATATACCGATGCACCATTATTTATGCAATGTAGTAAACTCTCTCTTTGCCCTTCCACTTGTCCATTTCTAGACTGGGTGTATGATATGGGTTTCTATTATCCCTCTTCAAGTGATGTGAGTATATGGGCGAGTGACTATTCCATCATCCTCAATCTAAGTGAGCGATGAGCCTATGAGCTACTCCATGCTGATGTATCCTATGAGGAACTGTGATGCCACTTGCAGTTGATGTTGACCCCTCGAGGAATGATAAGTTCCTTTGACATCTATCACACCAACAACTTTTAACTACGACCAACTGCTGATGGGCCAACTATTTCAAACCCTACTCTTGTGTGTATATGTGTATGTCATGTCCTAAGTGTGGGGATGCAAGGGGTTGGGTCATGTGTAAATGTGTAGGCCCCTGTGGATCATCCTAACCCAATATGTTAAAGTTTTAAGTGTGGGTATATGTCCTTATGCATCTATTCTGCATACACTCATGATAACACATCCTATCAATCTTTGATTGCCATTATTTCCTTTTGATGTCCTATTGGGATTCCTTCTCCACCCACTCCTCATGTTAAACCCATCCCCAGGGATGTCAATTTTTTATTTTTCAAACTTTCCATGTGAACACATCATTGACCACACGAGTTGGTTGCTCCCTTTAAACTAGACACTTTTCCTTTTTACCACCCCCTATTCCAAGTTATGGTTCATTCCTTATTAATTTTTAAAGGATTTTAAGTGAATCATGCGTGTTTCCATGCAAATATGCCTTTCTCACCTTAAAACTATAGTTTGATATTACAACCCTATCCATACCCGCAATCATACTTTTTTCCTTTTTATTGCCCATCATTCTAATGCATGAATTGGGGATTATTACTTTTTACGTGATTGTGGGTATGTTTTCATTGAATTTTTTACCTTTATCTATGTGAACATGCTCTCTTTTCATCAAAATTGTGTTCTCACTTGCCTATCCTATGTAGCTTGTGCAATTGGACATTTTTTCTTTTCACCACCCTTCATTTTGATAAATAATTTTTTTGTTATTAATTTTTACATGTTCTTGGATACATTTTTAATCTTTTTTCTATTTGACCATCCCTTTTTGCCACCAAACACCGCATTTGGGTTGTTGGTCATATTTCCCTTGTTGAATGACCAACTTTTCCTTTTTTCTGCACCTTCATCTAATAGATGGATTTTTTAAAATTAAAAATTTTGTGATTTTGCATGTTTCCAACCCTCCCTGTGCCTACATGAACATCACTTTTTGCTTAGTGCCATGCATTATCATGTCTACAATGCATTGCATCCACATGCTCGTGCTCTTGCTTGACATTTTGATTTTGTCGAGTCCAAAATTTCACCCAGCTTGTGCTCGTATCACTTGGTCCCACCCTGCTCATGTCGTTTATCCCACCCTTTCTCACCACCTACCCTGCGATTTTGCCAGCCCTATCGTAGAACCCCCTGCCCCGCAATGCAACACAATCGATCATACACCTCCAACGACGACCCACCTATCCAATGAAATAAACCTAAACCTGCAAGTCCCACCTCCCCCATTCTCGCCAACCCCATTCTCTCGTGCAAGTTCATACTTGTTATTACTGATCATTCACATGTGGAATTTAACTTTTCATGGTTTGTATGGATAGTTTGTTGCTATTATTCACACGTGAAGACACATATGTCATTTTGCCTACGCCATAAAGCTTGTGTTCACGCATCATCCACTCATGTAGGTATCATTAAATCCATAGTTTACACGTCTATTTTTTGAAAATTATTAAACACATAAAAGATCCAAAAAGACCTTGAAATTTTGAAAAAACATGGAAATTAGAAAAATAGAAAAATTAAAAACCATTTTTGCAAAATACAAAATAAAATCCCATTTTATTTAAAACAAAAAATGCAAAAAGAAACCAAACATAATCCAATCACCATAAAAATCACAACATTATCCAAAAAAGAACATAAACACCTAACACCAATAAATTCTATTTTTTGTTGTTTAAAAAGATAAACATAAAAATTAAAAATTTTAAAAACCACAAAAATACATATGCACATGTATTTTTTAAATCTCCCAAAAAATAAAAATAAAAAATGAAACAAATCCTATATTTTCTCTTATGTTATTATCTTTAAAAAATTTCTAGTTGAGCTTGTGGCATTGTTGATGATGCAGTTGTTCTCGTCAGCCTTTTTTGTCATGCCTTTTAGATTAGGATGCATTCACGCACCCTATAGGTTTTAATTCTTACCCTTTTTTCTTGCACATCCAACCACACATTTAATTCCTAAAATGAATCTTGTTGATAATTGTTTCATGCATATCCGTGCTCAACAAACATTGAAAATAGTTTAAAAGAAACTAAATGTTCACATTGCATGTGCTTCGTGTGCTAAACATACCTTTTTAAATTTTTAATAAAATCAACTAGCTGTCACTCATGCATGCACTAGCAAAAAAGTGCTTCATACACCATGTTGTAAAAAAAAATTTCCGCATTTAGAGACCAATTGGGTTCGAAGTTTGGGGTATATTTAATAGACCATGTTGAACTTAATCATTTTTAATGGACAATCAAGGAATTGGCATTTTCTTTTCTTAGGTTTATTACCTAATTAAAAAATTCATTGATTGATAATAATTGGTTCTAATCAATCCAAAATTTAACTTTAATTCATCCACACTATGTGGTTATCACGTAGTTCATGAATGCGCTATAGGGAATTTTGGATGACATCATCTTTGAATAAGTCATTGTTGTCATGTTCTCGTGATATCAAGTGTTATAGTTTGATTGTTATTTGGTTTTCTGATGGTCATGGTCATGCTGTCAGGGGTAGGATTTTTGTTTCTTTTGTTTTTACTATGTGATGTGGGGTCAGAGTGCTTGATTGTATGCATATAATGAAGATTTCCGTCACATATCAATGTAGGTCATGTCGAATGTTTCCTAGGATATTGTTTGCCTAGGGGTGGTTTATGATATTGTGTTTGAGTAATTCATTGGTAAATATCTTATTTATGTCTTGTTGGCTCTTTTGTAGGCATCTTTTGTGTTTGTTGTGTGTGTATTTAGTGATGATTTGAATGGCACCCTAGCCTTCTCAACCCCAGCTTATCTAGTATGTTCTCTTAGTTTCCAAGGATTAATCTTGATTGCTTTAGTCAAATTTTATCCAAAAGACTAGTTTATTCACTTTTCTGGGTCATACCTTGCTACTTATTCCTTGAGATTTTACTTTATGTGATGTGCCTCTCTCCTCACATAGCAAGTGTGTAGGTTGTGTTGGGGATACTACTATCACAATGATCCCTAAAGGGTTGGGGAAAGCTTTGCCTCTTTCCTACTATGGGGACTGCTTTCCAATAGCCTATCAACTCTTTGTTGATGAGAAAATTATGAAGTTGTTGCAAAAACAAACCTAAGATACATTAGACTCTAAACTGGTTATGAATACTTTGAATATCTATGTTTCCATGATTTCGGATCCCTTTTCGAACCAAGCTTGCTAGTTTCTTTGGGAAGATTAATGTCGGCCAAGAATCCTACAAATTACCTATCTAAAGATTTATTTAGTGCTTCTAGAATGGTGCTTAAAGGTGCAACAACCAAGACCCACGGACCGCTTATTATTGCTTCAAGCATTTTAAGCAAGCAACTAATGGCTATCTCTCACCTTGCATGTGTGCTCTCAATCCTATGAATGTAGTGAGCTTATCTTGATACTTAATAGAATAGCCTCCTCCCTCAAGCACTTCGGTAGCTCCACTATCTGAGATGCAAGCTCAAGAAAGCTTAACCCTCTACCTTCACAAGCTCCATCCTCCATAGCTGCCACACGCATGGCGAGACAAGAGAAGAGAATACAAGACAAGAAGAGAGGAGGAGATGGAGAGCTTCTCCACCACAGTCCCTTACCCTCACACACTCACTCCCTCACACTGTCACACTTCCTCTCTCAAACACAAACACAAGCACAAGCAAGGAGAAGAGAAGAAGAAGAGAGTCACTTTAGCCAAACACCAAGAATGAGCTCTTCCATTCACTTTTTGGTTTTTTATACATGCCCTTATCCCTTTCAAAACCCATCCCCTTTTGACATGACCGGGCATTTTGTTGAGCTCCTCTTTTCCTATTCCTTTCTATTTACATTATCCCTTCACCTATACATGTCTAATCTTTACAATTTGCACAGGAGGGATACTGGCACTCTTTTACAAAATTTGGGGGTGCCTTTGCATTTTAAAATGCGCCCGTATCAACAAATTTTGCATCCTAAACTTCCATAGAGCAAAGTTTTGGTTATGAAGCTTCTCTCCCGCAATTTGAGCGATATTGTAAGTGCCTTGAGCATTTGCCATATTTGCAACTAAGGTATTCAATGCTATATGCAATCTATAGGTGCTTGACTCCCTATAGTTCAGGAATAGAATTTCTGCAGTTCAAGAACAGTTTTTTTGCAATTCATGAACAGACTTTGTGTATTTCAAAAACAGTCTTCCTGTAGTTCTCATGAATAGTCTTCATGTAGTTCAGAAGAATTTTCCTGCAGTTCATGAACAATTTTCTGTAGTTTAGGACTTGTTTCTTGCAGTTCTTTAGGTAGATTTTCTTGACAATCTCCTTGATGTAAACTATATTCTAGTAATGAAAAAAAACACAGTCAAGTGAGCATAAACCAAGCCCAAATCTGTTCAAAAATCTATTGTACGCTCTTGTATAAACAAGTTTGAGGGTTGCACTTGAGTGGTGGCACCCTTGGCTTTAGGTACCCATATCTAGGTATTGCCCTCATAATAGCCTTGTGCTTGAAATAAGGTTTTGGGGACCCATAGTGGCTTGACCGTTTGTCTATGCCTATAATGTCTTCTTTGTTTCCCAGGTCTGGAGTATGAGTTTCTAGCAATGCGAGGTCATGTCTGCTTATTTCTAGGTGGCTTTCCTTTAGTGCTTTTAGGCACCCATTTAAACTTGGGCTCATTGGCCTTGATTATTACATGCTCGACGGTTTGCGAGCATTGAGGCCGGTTGTGATGAGTCAGGATCCCCCTCCTTAGGCTTGGTTTGTAGGCTGATCCATCAGTGGTTTTGTGGGCTTTCATGGGGTCGCACTACCTTTGCTGAAAGCTATCACAATGGGTACATTGTCGATGGCAAGGTGAATGCGTTGCAACTCGTATATACGACATTGCAATGTGTATGCTTCTTATATGCACATCTCAACAACAATTCCTTACCAGTATCCTTTGTGTTTGGCAACACATAAAAAACCATGGGTATGCTCTTAGACTCAATAGAGGCTGCAACCTTGCACTTTTCTAAGAGAACATATATGAGTGACTCCCAAAGGGGTTGAGTCTAGCATTTGTGGGTTGTAGTTGTGATCGACCAATGAGAGTCCAATCCTTGTGAGTTAAGATATTACAGTCAACCCCCTCATCAATCAACACGTTGAAAGTATGCAATTGTTGGTGGGCAGTGAGTGTTATGCATAGGTAAGTAGGTGCTAGTGCTTCCTCATCTTCATCCTCCATCGCTGTAATTGTGGCAACTCATACGTTCGCAGGGGACTCTAGTATTTGAGGCTCATACAATGGATGCCTTGGAGGATGGTACTTCTTTATGTAACTGCCATTAAAGAAGCCTATACCCTCTCCGTCTAGGGCCTTGAGCTCTACATTGTTGGTGCAGTTGATGGTGTAGACTCTGAAATGCCCTAGTCCCCTAAACTTTATATTTTGTTTATGGCCTTTCATTGAGTATAACAATACTCAGGTCACCCTGGTTGAAGTCCCACTTCTTGACATGCTTGTCAAACCAGCTCTTACTCCGTGTCTTTTTTCAAATTAGTGCATGGGTAGCTAGAAGTCAAGTCTCTGATACACGTTCTAGCTCAACTAAGCATTCTGTCCATGCCTCCTTTCCATCCCATCTCTCTTAGATGGCAACTCTCAAGCTAGGGACAAATAATTCCATTGGTAGAAGGGCTTCAGGGGCCGTAGGTTAACTAAAAAGGAGTTCGCCCCATAGCCATTTTACAGGCTCTTTGATAGGTCCATAAGGCTTCCATTAGCTTGTTGTCCCAATCACTGCAAGAAGCATAGACTACCTTGTTTAGGATGTTCACTAAGATCTTATTTGTGAATTCCGTCTAGCCATTTGATTGAGGGTAGTAGGGTGAAGATTTCATATGAATGATTAAGAATGTAGACAGGAGGTGGGCAATCACTTCATTGATGAAGTGTGTACCTTGGTCACTAATTAGTTCAATGGGGCAGCCAAATTGTGAGATCATCTGCTCCCAAAGAAACTTGGCCGTGGTCCCTAGCATCATTTTTTTCTAGTTGCTCGTGCTTCAGCTCACTTTGTGAGGTAGTCTATGATGACTATGATATACTTGGCATGTTATTATGTTGTAGGACTAATCGGCCCAATGAAGCTAGTCCCCCATTTTTTGAATGGTTGCTTTGCAATGATAGGGGTTAGATCCATCCTATCCTTGCAAATAGGGACCTTGCTTTGTTGGCACTCATCACAATGCTTCACAAATCCTACTGTATCATGAAAAAGCGTGGGCACCATAGTTGAGACCGCAACACCTTGTGCACCATCGTGTCTCTGCTAGACTGTCCTCCAATAATTTTTCTGTGTGCCTCTACAAGTGCATCATGCATCTTGTTTTTGCACATGCATAGCCTGATGGTCTACATAGAAAGTGAAAGGCATGGCTAAAAGATAATGTCGAAATTTCTTCATAGTAAACACCATGGCCAACCCTTTTCTCTCAGAAAGGAATAGTTTATCTCGGTATCCATGAGTTGTCTACTAGCAAAGCTCACTAGTTAATCTAGGTTGTATTCACCCGGCTGCCACAAAGAAGCTCCCACGAAAAATTTCAAGGCATCAATATGTACGTGGAAGGTTACGGTCATGAGTCGAGGGCTCTTAGGATTGTCGCAATTGTTAGAGCCTTCTTCAACTCTTTGTATGTGCATTGGAATTCCTCAGTCCATTTGAATACTACCAATAGTTTGTAGAGTGGTCTAGCGATAAGCACATAGCTCAACACGAATCGCCAATAGTACCCTATATGTCCTAAGAAGCACTGAAATCCCTTATAGTTGGTTGGTGGTGGAATGTTGACAATAACATTGACTTTCAAGAAGTCGACTACAATGCGGTTCTTGGATACCACATGCCCTAGGATGCATCCATGCTTCATCGAGAATTGGTACTTAAGGGGTTCAATGAGAGACAATACAATCTGCATCCTTTAAAGACTGCACAGTGTTTTACAAACAAAAAAATTTTCAATGATAATTTCTAGCTCGCGCCTAAGCATGTCCTTGAAGATGGCACACATGAGTCATTGGAACATGGCTGGTGCATTTGTCAATCTCCAAAGGGCAAGACTATGTAGGCAGAGTCACCACACTCAATAGTGAATGTGTTCTTATGCTATCACATCAGGATGCACTTACACTTGATTGTAACCTGAGAAGTTGTCCAGGAAACTATAAGCATCTTTTCTAGTCACTCTCGAGCATATGCTTCGTGTATGGTAGTGGATAGTTGTCTCTCTTTGTAGTATAATTGTTTCTTATAATTGATACACACTATGATTTTTCCATTCTTCTTCTTCAGGATGATTACAATGGGTGAAATCCGATTTGTGTGCTAAATTTCATAGATGAATCTAGTTCTTAATAGCTTGTCTATCTCCTCCTTAACTACATGAGCATGCTTGGGATTCATCGGATATGGTCATGTTGCTTGGTGTTGCATTTGGTGTCATGGGGATATTATGAGTCACTACACTTGGATATAATCCCTTTAGCTCATTGAGGGACCAAGAAAATATGTCTATATACTCTTGTAGAACTACAATGGGATTTGCTTCTTCTTGCTTAGTCAAGTCACTAGCTAAAAGACACGTCGCGGCTCCTCCTCTTTCCTAGCAAGGTCAACCTCCTTGACTTTGGTAGGCCCTTCTATGGGTTCATTTACTTGTCCTTGCCTCTTGGCACCCAACAAGATCACTACTCTATCACTCTTCTTGAAATTTGCAAATCGCTTTCGTAGATCTTGCAGTTTTCTCTACTCCTCAGCTTTCGACTCCTCCCAAGGTTGTCTCTTTCTCTCCTCTCTCAACTTTGTGTGCCTTAAGTGGACTGGTAAGCCCCCCTTGGTGTGTTTGCTGCTAGTAGGTGGTTGGGGTATTTCAAGATCGATATCTAAGATTACTTCTAACTTATAGTTGAACTCTATGTCTTTGCTAGAAGAGGGAGTCTGTCCTAGGGGTCATAGCTCTAAATGTGATTCCATTGTAAATAGCAGTGCGACACTTGGTTGGGTGAGACTTTCTCATTCGTAATCAATTGTCCCTAAGTGTTCCAACCAGGTGCAATCACACTACGTTTTTATGATTCCTATCTTGATTTTAAAGGTATCATGTGTCCATTACTGTCACATTCTATTGTGTCAATCTCTTCTTCACTCTCCTCATTGAGTGAGCAACAGTCTTTGTACTTGTCATCAGTATTGTCCTCATCCAACTGCTTATCATCTCCTAGGTTTCCATGCCTTTTTTCTTTCTCATTTATTGACTAAGGCCAATTGTATGTTAGTTTTAGATCGTGTACCTTGATCCACTTCAACCTAGTTTTGTCCATGAGATCCTTAAAGGGTTCAAGGTTAGCAATCGGGTTGCCAGCTATCTTGTTCATCAAGTACTCTAAGATCTCGTTGTCGTGCCACTACATGTGGACATAGTGTGAAAAACTCTAGAGTGCATCGTCATTCAACTTTCTTATTGATCTAGAAAGCCAATGCCATATTAGTCGTTGTTAGTGTCAGTGTGCGTAGTTTGGATGGTTCAAAAATGCTAGATTTTTGGATAAGTTTAGCCTAATTTTTTATATTTTGGAAATGAATTCTTGTAAATATCCAAAAGCTATAGACAACTTCTAGAATAGGATGACATGTAAAAAAAAAGCAAGTGGCTTTTAACCATTTTTAGGGATTTTATACAAAAAGAAGGATTGGCAAAATCTCTGACGTGCAATTGCAGTTTACAAGTAGCAAACATCACTCCGAACTGGGAGAAAAAGGAGTGATTTGGGAAAATTGTGACCATGTGTTCTAGTATCTTATCCCCTTTCGGAGCCAACAAAAGCATTAGATTGGCGGTCTGAGCAGCAAAGAGGAAGCTATTTTTTTATACATGGTTTTGGTCTAGAAGGTATTTATCTTCTCAGGATGCAAAAATAAATTGACATGCTTCACCTCTATGAGTATTCTTCTATGTCTTCTATTTCTTCGAACTCCTTCTCTTTCATCAATTGCTCTCCCTGAATCTCCCTTCACACTACTGTCGCTTATCCCCATGGTAGACTTTTGACCCCAAACGCTTCGATAGTGGTGGTGAACCTATCACAAAAGTCAGCAAAAGAAGGTGTGTAAAGATGGGGGATTCTACAAGTTCAAGTAGTGGTACTGCTTTACAACAGATGATTGCTTTTTTGAAGCAACAACAACAACAATAGTTGTTGTTACAATAGTAAACACAAACTTGACAGTAAGCAGAAAAAATTGATTCCTAAGCTGTGAATGCATTAAAATGTTTCAACCTTCATCTGTTTGTATGAAGAAAAGATGTTGTTTCATACGATAATGCAGTATGCATGAAGTTGGTATTTCTCCCATCGTTTGGCTATGCATGCATTGCATGATCAGATTGATGAGTTACACAGAAGAGATGTTGATTGGGTAGCTTTTAAGAAAGTTTTAAAAGAAGACTTTTTCTTGGAAGATGCAGGATTGGTAACTAAAAAGACATTTACACATTGGATTGAAAAGCCCAATAAAGGGTTGGCTGCTACAGCTTTGCTTCATGAATTTGAAAGTCAATATGGGTAGAGTTGGATATCAATGAGCAGCAATCACTAGAGAGTTAGAAAATTGATTTGTTTTTGAGGCTGTAGATCCTGTCTTGTAGGAGAAGCTGATTGATCATTTAGAAGATGCATCTTTTGAAACGGGGCTAAAATTAGATTGGGCTAATGTAACTGAGGCAGTGCATATTTTGGTAAAGAGAGACATATAAAATTAAGATAGGGTACAAGCACCACACCTACTAGTGCTCAGAAGGGGGCTGAAATTGCACCAAAAGGCACCTATGGCTATGGCAAAACAACTGGCTATACCTGTTGATCCGGCTCTTAAAGGTGATGTTGTGGATGAAATAAGCAAAGGCATGCATGATTTGAGACTGATTTTGATATAAATCAATGCAAAGGTCAAAAAATTGGATGTCAATGTAAAAGAGAATGGTCGAGTAATAGCCCAGAGGTTGCATAGACAAGGATACACGAGGAGATTCATTTTGTGTGACAGTTTACAGCATGAAAAGTGAGACTGTACAGTCTACCGTGAAGAAGCAGAAGCAAAGGTTAGTCTTTTGAAAACATGGCAAAATACATGCAACAGAAATTGGTCTTCCAATAGAGCCAAATTTTGGAAATGGTGGCATGCAGAAGAGGTTGGAAGATATGGCTACAAGGACAGCATTTGTTGCCATAGATGCAACCACATATGGCTTGAGAATTGAAAGGGATGATGAAGCTTGTAAAGGAGGCATGGCTAAGGCAAAATCTCATGTTTATATGCAAGCATTATATTGCATGAAAAATGGCAAAACAACAAAGAACACGATATTAGGGAGCTTGGGAATCTCCCAATTCCCATTTTTTGAATACTAAAAAGGTGGCACCCGGATAGCATGCCCATAAGTTTCTCAAAACCATATGATGTGACCTATCATTAGAAATCATTTGAAAAATGGAATCTATTGAGCTATAGAGCACTCAATTTGGAGTTATAATGTTCAAGTTATGACAAATCCAAAGATTTGACCATGTGTCCCAAACTTATGGGAAATTCCCATATTCCCCAATATGATGTTAAAGTATAAATTAGCTTATGCAAGTCATAGTATATGAGGGAGAACAAGATGGAGTGCACTAGTAGATTCATTTTCAGCCTATGCTCATTTGGCCAAGGTTCATAATCAAGGAGCTCTTGTGGAAAAAAAGAGAAGAAGAGATGAGGACATTGTTGGTCCTTCCTCTTAAAGTCCATCTAAATGCATAACACGAAGTAAAATGGAGCAGGAGAAAGAGGCTAAAAAACCATACCTGAGCATGCCATGGAGAATGCATCTCAAGAGAAGAAACAAGAAGGGAAGAAAAGGAGCAAGCAGCCCAATTATAGGTTACAATCTGATCTTGAGACTGCCACAAACCTTAAAAAGGTCCTAGAAGATCGCATACTTGATAATAGAGTGGAATTCACACTTGATGAAGTTCTTGGAATTCACACTTGATGAAGTTCTTGGAATCACAAAGCGTGAATTTCATGATGTAATCATTGATATGCTGAAACGAAAAAGACAATTTGATGGTGAAGTCTTGCAAGCATTGATGCAAGTTGACAAAGACATAGAGAAACAACTTCAAAGAGAGTATGATGATGCATGTAATGCTATTTTGAAGCAAGCTGATGTTGAAAATGGGTTAAATGGGAGTGTAGATAGCAAGCTTGTGGGGCTAAAATTGGTCTTATAGGAAGCATAAAGCATAGATATCAAGCTATGTATACTGGTGATGTCCATCAACAAGTACATGAAGAAGAAGATGATCATTTTATTCCAAGCAGTCATTATTCATGAAAGCATTAGGCTCATGCTACAACAGAGGCAATTGTTAAAGTGGGACAGAGAGAGATGCCTTGCATAGCTCTCTTGGATCATGGTTCTGAAATCAATGTTATGGCACACGTAGTTTGTATGAGAATAGAGGTTGGTTGATTGATGTAGATCCAGGATGGCACATGCAGGCAGCAAACAATTGATCATGGGATCTTTATGTGGCTTGCCCAAATGTACCCGTGACTATTGGAGATGTTAGGGATGAATATCATTTTTTTGTGTAAGATTCATGTAGTTATCCTCTGATTTTTGGATAGCCCTATATTTTAGAATCAAGGCTGGAAACAAAATCCTTGGATGATGGTTCTTTATATGCTCGAGTTCATAGTAAAGACAATACAAAGGCGGTACAGTTTCTCACTATGTTTGTGTGAATCATCCCCGCAAATCGGGATAGGCTGTGGGATAATCCTATGCCACCTAATGCATAAGAGTTAAAGGTATGGTTAGCTGGAGCAGTAAGAAGCAACCTAATGTTGCACTCTCTAGTACCGAGGCAGAGTATAGAGGTGTTGCATTAGCTACATGTGAGGCAGCATGGCTCATGAAGCTTCTTGATGATTTGGGCATGCAGGAATTCATGCCTGTCACACTCTATTGTGACAACATGAGTAGTGTGCTCCTAGCCAGTAATCCTGTATATCATGCTAGGACTAAGCACATTGAGGTATACTATCACTTTATCATAGAAAAATTGATTGCAAGAGACATTGATTTGGTCCATGTGAGGACAAAAGACCAACTTGCTGATATCTTTACCAAGTCATTGGGTAAAGATAAGTTTGTGCATTTCAGAGAACTACTTAGAGTGAAGAATTCCACTTGAGCTTGAGGGGGAGTGTTGAGATTCAAGCTCGTAGTCTTTGGTCAGTTAGTTCTACCTTAGTTGAATAAGGTTAAGTCCCACTGACTTAACCATGGTTAGATCTAGGTCATTTTGATCTAAATTAGTGTGTATTGTACATAGTTGACTTTTGAGACTATGTTGATGGATGGGAATGAACTAAAGGGAGCATGTCAGCTTGTGCCTTTTTTCCATATCCCTTTGTCTCAACTTTGATAAAGCATGACCTTTGCTTTGGTTCTCTTCCTCCTTTTCCTATGGCTTTTTTTTCCAATTGAGGTTGCATCTAGGCTACTAGGCCATGGCAATGATATGTTTTGTCTCATGCTTGGGTCATACACTTTGAACATCCCCAATGGTACTAATGGCATGATCACCAAACTAGAGGGTGGTTTATATCTAGGGCAATCGTCGACAAATAGGTGGGTGATTCCACACTTTGGGGTTTCTCTCAAGGCAGTGCAAAGAAATATGCCTTGGGTGACCACAAGTCCAACATGCAATCAAATCTTGGGTCTGCCCTCCTAGGCCTTTACTCCCACCTCTGCTTAATGCCATCACTGGCACTGGTTGATAGTGCATGAGAATAGGTTTTCCCTCCTTGTTGTATGAGATGTAAGGGTTCACATGTGCTTCCTCATCATTCGACTCCTCCTCATAGTGGACTAGGAGGTATCACTTAGTGGTTGGGTTACAAAAGGTCTGGGGGTGGCCTAGGTATGCCTATGAGATTAATCTCCATTTTAGGGATGGATTGTCTTGCATTGTTAGGCACTAGAAGAGCCATTCGAGTTCCCCTTCCAAAGAAGTTGGGTGGTCTATTCCCTAAGTATGGCTGGGTGTATGGAAGTCTCGTTGGTAGTCTGCAATCATAGCATCATGGCCAAACCTACTGCAATTGGTGCAAGATCAAGACTAAGGGTCCTAACATTCTGCTAGAAGGTGGTTTCCACTGCACTGCATGCATTGGACATGTGGGCATGTAGGTCTCCTCACCATCTCATGTAGCCTAGCTAGCTCCAACTTCATTTATGATAGCTCTTGGATTTAGTCAATGCTTTTCCCTTTGTCTTGGGTGCTTGAATCTGATTGTTTGCTAGGTGTCATACTTCAACTAGTGGAATTCGAGATATGGCTTCTAAAAAACCATTATTTAAGAAAAGGAAGTATAATTTCATCAAGAGGGTTCCAAGAGACATGTCTCCAACAATTGCTAACACATATACTTCACTTGGTTCAGTACAACAAGTAGCTACTGTGGATTGTTGCTCTAATGGACGTTGCCAATATGCAAATCATGATAGTGTGATGTAAATATGTAGATAATTTTGGGGGAAAAACTCTGAATCTCGAACTAATTATGTATATGATATGCTTTCCATTGCTTGGCACCATGACAATACAAGGAAGATCAAGTACACTTTCAAGATAGATGGTTGCATAGTATGTTGCAATGCATGGTACACAGTGCATGGAATTCCTAAAACAACATTTTATCATTTTATAGAAGCAAAATTGAGAGTGGAGCAAGGTGTTATGTCCATGGAAATACAAAAAGACTAAAGAGAATTCAAGCACATTTGGGGATGGCAAGGTCATTTCTTAAAGAGTTTGTTGAAAAAAATGGAGAACACATGCCAAACAGAAGTAGGACATTGTTGGATGGGTCAGAGAGACTCAATTGGTTATTCCAAATACATATAAGCAAGTTTATATTTTATGTGAGTTAAATTTGTCATTGCAACAACTAGGTTACAAAGAAGGAATGTCAAAGTCAACATTCAATAGAATTTGGAATAAAGAGTATCTACACATGGCATTGATCAAGTCTAGTCAATTTTCCAAGTGCACCATTTGTAGCTCTTTAAAAGATCAACTCAAATCCACAAAGGATATCCAAGAGAGACAAAGAATATCCACAAATAGACAACTTCATATGACACAGCAACTAAGTTGTAGAAACCTCTATTACACATGGTGTCGTACTCAAAGGTTCAACCAGAAAAATATGTGTGCATCATTCATGATAAAATGGATCAAAAGAAGACTGCAATCCCTAGATTGACTCAAGTTCCAAAAGATTTGGATTCAGCATGGCAACTCCAAGTATCACTTATTGGAGCAATCACTCATAATCACGGAGAAGGTCACTATGGGCACTTTGTGCTAAATGGTTTATGGCCTTCTGATCCTAATCTCACAATTGGATCTCTTATAATTTGTTTGCAAAACTTAGAGAAAGCAAATAGACATGAGCTTGGAGATCTAGGGACTAATGGTCTAACAAGGGGTAAAAATTCCTTGTTTAATGCTTTGAATTGTAGAAATGTACTAGATTACCATATAGCTCATGGTGGCAAATGACAGCTGCAACCACCCAATAAACATCATTGTGGTGCTAAGTTGTATATAAATTGTTGCTCATCAAATGGAGAGGATATGGTGATTGATATCAACAAAGATCAACAACAACAGCAAATTACTTCCTCTACCTGGGACCACTCATTTCGTAAGCTCCCAAAAAGTTTGTTACTACAAATGGACAATTGTGCATCAGAGAATAAGAATAGATATATATTTGCATATCTCTTGCTTCCTATTGCAAGGGGGTTTCCAAAACTGCGCATCTTGGGTTTTTCATGGTGGGTCATATACATGAGGACATAGATGCAATGTTTGGTTGATATTTAGAAGCCTTGAGAAAAGAAATAGTCATTAGGAAAAAAATGAACTCACAAATGGGCCCTTAAATATAATATAGTTTAAGATGTGGGCCTTTTGGATTGTCCAATAGGAAGGCTAGATGTTGACATCCATGGAGGATGAATATTCTCTCTCCAAATCTTGGGTTCTCTATTAAAAAAAGGGATAGTGGGGGACTAAAAAAAGGGAGAATGAATAGTACACAAAATTTGAGTTTCTCTCACCTCGTATTTCCCCCCTTTTTTGGAGAATTTTCAATTTCGGTTTTTTTCCCTGTCAAAATCAGTTTGACCTAAAAGTTGAGCAACATACCACTTTCCCTCTCTTCTCTATACTTGTGAATTTTTGTCTCCTTTGAAGCTCCCTACTAAGAGTTATTAGGGTTTTGAGCGTTCTGCTCACCTCTGGACTTTCTTCTCCATGCAGCTCCAGATTTTGGGCAAAACACAGGTGCCCATCTCTCTTTCCATTTTCTCTTGTTTGCTATTTTTTCAATAGGGTTTGATGTTGTTTCTTACTATCATTGTTGTTTTATTGCAAAGGTTGTTTTGGGCATGAGGCAAAGGTACTCATCTCTCTCTCTCTCTCTCTCTCTCTCTCTCTCTCTATGTGTTGTTTCTCTTTATGTTATGTTTTCAATAGAATTTGATGTTGGTTCTAATTGTTGTTTTCTTGCAGAGTTTATTTGGAGCAAGAGACAAAGGTGTTAATCTCTCTCTCTGTTTAGTTTTTTTTTGTTGCTATCTTTTCAATACAACATGATGTTTTCTTGCAGAGTTTATTTGGAGAAAGAGACAAAGGTGTTAATCTCTCTCTCTGTTTAGTTTTTTTTTTGTTGCTATCTTTTCAATACAACATGTTGTTAGTTCTAACCCTTGTTGTTGTTTTATTGTAGAGATCATTTTGGGTGACATTGCATAAGTGCTCATCTCTCTCTCCCTTTCTATTTTTCTCTCTATGTTTCCTCTTTTCTACTATTTTTTCAGTATACCTTCATGTAAATACTAACTCTCTTTGGATTAATCCTTTTCTACTATCTTTACAATAGGGTTTGATGCTAGTTCTAACTTAAGGATCAATTGTTATTGCAGCACATAACACAAGGTAGAGCAAAGATTTTGTAGCTCAATTTATGGGTAGATCTGCCATATTTTGTGGTGCCAAAATTTATTTATTTAATTAGTGACTTTTATGTTTGATGGGATTGATGTTTTCTTATGTCCATCATTTGCAATGGGTTTTGATCAGCAACGATTCAATCTTATCTTCAGCAGATCAGCTTATAGGTAAATTGGCCCTATTTTGTATTTCTTCTATTCATACAATTATCTAGATATTTTTTGTTAAAAGGGATCCATGCAAGTATTTTTGATAAAACGGATTCATGTAGGTATTTTTTTATACATGCATGTATTATACAAGGTTTAGGTAAAGCACATAATTCTCGATCGACTATTTTGATGTGGTGAGTGATTCCTTTGTACTGGATGATATGGACCTATTGGAAGTCGATGGTTCAAAAATCCTTTGTTTTATTGGTCATATGTGTCCATTCGGATCTCCATGCCAATTAGCAATGATCCATGAAACTCTTGTATCATATCATCCATAAAACACACAATGTGTTGAGTCGTAGAATATCTCAGGTGCCAATCTAATGCATCTATTAAGATTTGCATGCCATGTGGCTGCTATCCTTGTAACAACTACTCTATAATACCCACATTTCATACAATATATTGAGACAAATGAAACTCCTATTCATTATAATAAAATTTATTTTGGCAAAATTCTCTGAGTATTCTTATGCTATTCTTTTCATTATATTTCATGTAAATTGTATGATTAAAGTGATGCCTTGAAATTGAATCTATATTTTTGTCAATGTACATATCCACATGCATTTTGATATAGATGTTTGTGTCTGTTTACAAAAGTGTAAACATCTCTTAATGCCATGTTGATTTGTATGGCATATTGGTGATTACTAGATAGACTTAAAATGCTTATTATTTAGGGGTTAATACATACTTCTTTATATCTAATGTGTAGGTTATAATGCCTGAGAGAAGAACAAGAATTCTCTCGATAGAAATACCTAACAAAAAAGATGAAGAAGGGAATTGGATCATTGATACGTATCATTGCTCGTCTTGGTGGGTACATATGTGTAACATGTCCCCTAGTATCATCCAGGACACGTCTTAGCAGTCCATCGGAAAGGATGTCTAGAAAACTCTGCCCGGCACTCCCATGGAATGTTACGGGTTTTGCGATCTAGGTCTTTCCGCCTCTGCCACGTAGCGGAAGTATCCTGGCCCTTCCCACTTAGGATCGACCGGAGTTAGGGTTTTCCTGATGGGTCATTAGCTAACAGCAACTAGCGTCAGACCCGAGCGAACTACTTTACGCAGAAATGCCAGGTCCGAAGCGGATTCACGCTGCACTTGGTTCAAGGAGAATGGGAAATGAGAGGGATGCAAAGCTCAATCTCTCTGCCATAAGGCATAGTCCCATTCCGTTCCCCTAAAACAGCGTAAATTGGGTAAGACGTAACTTCAGGTCATCGTTCTCGTTATTCGTTTTGATGATGATAATCATTCCGCTGTTCTTCGAGATTTTTGAGAAAAGTTCCCAGCTAACCGGGACCACCCAACCGTAGGACGTACCCATGGCCCATCCTCCGAACTTTCCTCGGTTTGTTTTAGTTATGTAATTATCTAATACATTAATTTGACATATAACAATCAGCTTCTTTAATTAACCCTGTTAAGCATTGGTTCCTTCACATAATCTTATCACGTGACATAGAAAAAACAATATCAAGTAAGTTCTTTTAACATTTCATCATTTTATCTTTGAAATACAAGGAGTTCCGCCCGTAGGCTTGTCCATAATCCGCCCGAAGGCTATCCAGTAATCCCCAGGGATTACTATTCCAAGCTTCCGCTCGTCAAGTAGTATGCGGTCCTCGAGATCCAATCCCGAGTCACATTAGCCTCTTGTACAGGACCCGGAAGGCAAGGGATTTATGGCCAGAGCCCCCCCTGGCACCCAAGCGTCCTCCTGCTCCAAGTAGAGCTCAACGGAGAGACCTCTCGCGGTGGGTTCGGTCCACGTTCTCGGCGCGGTCAACAACCCCCTTGGTTAGGGTTAGGCAGGTATTCGGGGGTAACTGAAACTGCCTCTTCCTTCATGCCTTTAACCTAAAGTATAGGTACTCATTTAATTTGTGATTCATAATTCAAACAGAGCCCTAAAATCTCTAGCAAGCACAAATATTTCCATTAAACAACCCAGTTGTATGGCAAACTGCTAAGGAAGTGTTCTTTCCTTTTTGAGTGTATCAACACTCGTTCCCAAGGTGTCTTGTAAATTGGCAAGATCTTTTACATTCCGGTGTAGGGCATACCCAACCCTCCTTGGACTTGGGGTAAGCCCACAACAAAATCCATACTGATGAATTCCCATTTCATTTGGGGAATGTTAAGCGGTTGTAGTTTCCCTCGCATCATGACATGTTCGGCTTTGATACGTTGGCAAGACAAACACTCAGTGACATACTTGAGAACGTCACCTTTAAACCTCTCCCAATGGTAGCTCTTCCTAACTACATTAAGAGTTTTAGCATAGCCAGGATGTCCTGCGAAAGGAGAATCATGAGCTTCCCATAATATCTTCTGCTTAAGTGACTGGCTTGCTGGTATACACAGCCTAGTTCTGTAGTAGACAAGTCCATTATCAATGGAAAATTCATGATACTTAGCTTGCAACTTTTGATTCTGATCCTTGGTAAATATTTCCTTTATCATTGTTTGGTAGGCCAAATCATGGCATGCTTCCTCTCTAGCTAGTTCAAGTATAGGGTTGTTTGGCATAGATACTTTTGTAGCCAGAGATCTGGCCGTTGATGGGTTTGGCAAGATTAGGGAATTTAGGAATGCCTTGCGACTGAGTGCATCAGCAACTACATTCTCCTTCCATGGTCGGTACTTGATTTCAAAGTTATATTCCTCCAATACTTCAATCCACCGACGTTGCCTCATGTTGAGCTCGTTCTGGGTAAAAATCCATTTGAGACTCTTATGATCGGTTACTAGAGTAAACTTATTACCCAACAGGTAGTGTCTCCAAAGCTTTAGAGCATGGATGATAGCTAGTAATTCCAGATCATGTGTGGCATAATTCTTTTCATGACTCTTCAATTTCCTTGAAGAGTATGCTACTGGATGACCTTCCTGCATAAGTACACACCCCAAGGCAAGAATGCTAGCATCAGTTACTACCTCGAACTCCTTATTGAGGTCAAGAAGTTTTAGAATAGGTGCTGATACCAAACTTTGCTTCAATTTGTCGAAGCTATTTTGTTCAGAAGTTGACCATGTAATGGAAGTCTGCTTCTTTAGTAAATCTGTAAGAGGTGCTGCAATCAAAGCATAGTTTTTTATGAAGACCCTATACCATCCTGTCAATCCAAGAAAGCTGCGTATTTCTTTGACAGATACCGGTATTGGCCATTCAAGCACATCTCTGACCTTGGCTGCGTCTACTGATATTCCTTTTGATGATACTATGAATCCCAGATATTCAATCTGACGCTTGAAGAATGCACACTTCTTCATTTTTGCATACAGCTTATGAGACCTCATTATCTCAAGGACAATCTGAAGTTGAGGTTCATGATCTTCTTCCTGTTTAGAATAGACTAAAGTGTCATCGAAGAAGACAAGCATGAAATCATCAAGATATGGTCTAAAGATATCTTGCATTAATCTGTTGAAGGTGGCAGGTGCGTTTGTAAGCCCGAATGACATAACCAGGAACTCAAAGTGCCCATATCTTGTATTGAAGGCCGTCTTTGGAATATCTTCTTCCTTGATCCTTATCTGATAGTAACCTGACCTGAGATCAATCTTGGAGAAGATCTTTGCACCTTGAAGACGATCAAGAAGCTCATCTATTCTAGGAATAGGATACTTGTTCTTGACTGTTGATTGATTCAACCCTCAATAATCAATACATAGTCGAAGTGTCCCATCTTTCCTTTTCTAGAATAGTACTAGAGCTCCCCACGGTGAGTTGCTAGGCCGGATGTAACCCTGATCTAACAATTGCTTGAGCTGTTCCTTCAACTCAATTGCTTCTGGTATGGACATTCTATAAGGTCTCTTTGCAATTGGTGCAGCTCCAGGCACTAGCCTAATCTCATGATCTACTTCTCTTGGAGGCGGAAGTTCAATCAATTCCTCAGGGAATACGTCAGCGTATTCCTTTAGCCAAGAAGGTCCTTCATGAGACTCTTGCTTTTGATCTAACTTGTTGAGTTTGATTAGGTAAACGGGTAATCCTTTTCTGACTCCTTTTATGATCCGAGATACTTTGGCTAATTGGATTCTTGGCACTCCTGCCTCACCTTGAGTTGTGAGAAATTCCCTTTCAGAGTTTCGAAAGGAAACTTGACCCTTTCCACAATGAATGTGGGCGTCATTAGGCTTAAGCCAATCCATCCCGAGTAGACACTCATGGATACCTAATTTCATGACTCTGAATTTGACTGAAGTCTTCTTTCCTCCCAGAAAGAATTCCACCTTAGCAGTTTTCCTGGTACAAGTTACCTCACGACTGTTTGCCAATTCCACAAGCAGGGTAGGTGCTTCTACTGTGGCTATTCCTAATCTTTTTGCACATGCTGGTGAGATAAAGGAATGTGTACTGCCACAATCTGGTGAGATAAAGGAATGTGTACTGCCACAATCAATCAAGGTTTTGAAACCTTTACCTTGATAGTCTGACGGTGTCTGAATTACCGAGAACTGGCGATTCGGCCCTTTCTTGTGTAAAGCGGCATGAATTGTCGCTCTTTCAAATTCTGCTTCCATAGTCGGATCTTCCTCTTCTTCTTCTTCGCATCTTTGCCTATTGGCAATGCAAGCAGTTCTTCCTCTTCCACGGGCAACGGCTCCTTGACTGCGGCCTGCTCCTTGGAAAGGCGTTTGGCGATGTCCTCCGCTGAGCTTGGGACATTGCCTCTTGAAGTGACCGGGTTCGTTGCAGTGGAAACAATGGAGGTTTCGGCCATTACTTTGAGTAGGAACAAAGTTGTTGACGTTATTTGTCCTTGCTTTCTTTCTTTGTCCCTGATTGTGACCTTGAACTCTCTTCATTTGAGGTTTGAATGCTCCTCTATTTGGGTCACTATAGGACCAAGTTTTGTTACCCCTTGGTCTAGCTTGCATCTCCTGAATTATAGGCGCCGCTCGAATGAGTGCATCCTGAAGATCTGATGGACGCATAGATTCGAGACGGGTATTTACGGGCGGATTTAAGCCCACGCAAAATTTGGACACCTGTTGTGTCATGTCCATCTGTGGTGCATACTTTAAGAGTGAGATGAATTTAGAGTAGTATGCGTCAAGGGTGAGTCCTAACTGTTTTAGCTCGTAGAACTCATTCATTTTCTGCGTACGATATGCAGGTGGCAAATATCTTCCCTGCACGGCTTTCTTAAACTTCTCCCAAGTAACGGACCCCTCTGAAGTCCCTTGATCCCTGCACCATTGCTTCCACCAAAGTCTGGCTTCGCCGGTGAGTTTTAACTTGGCGAGCATGGCCTGATTGGTAGGTGCAGTACCAGCTGCTTCAAAGTAATCCTCCATGGATTCAATCCAAATTTCAGCATCAGACTGGACGAATCTGCCTCTCCCGTCAAACTCGGGTGGCTTTATCTGCTTGAGGAGGAACTTCTTCTCCTGGGTCACAGCAGTACTTGATGTAGGAGGCGAATTTGGAACCTGTACCTGGGGTTGTGCCTGGTTAAAAGTTTTCTTAACGTTATTATATGATAATCGACATTAGCTTATCTTTCATTTTTAGTTCAACTATCTCGTAAACAATGTAGCTACTTAACTTTTTAACAACTCTTATGCACAGCCAGATATTGATAAAAAGAAGTCTTTATTGGTATTTACATGGGCATAGCCTTATACAACGTTTCGTGTGATGATAATCCAATCATTATATTCAGTTTGGGGAGAACAACGTTGTATTGCATTTATCTACAGGAACTGTGTAATAGTAGGGTTTTGGGTCATGGATCTTTAGGAATCGATAGTTCATTGGAAGTTCAGGATACCCTTTCCGTTGGAATCCATATTTCTCATGGTGGCCCAACACTTTAATCCTGTCGGCTGGGATTACACGGGTTACTTCCTCATATACATATGAGTTCATTTCAACCCTCCGATCTTGAATATGTAAAGTTGAATTTACGTGAGCTTCCACAAAAATGAACAGCTTCACGACTTTCAAGTCTTCCAACCACTTGATCCTCTTTAGGTTGGTCTGTAGATAAGCAAACCGGTGGGCGGCTATATAGTAGATTCCTGAAGACCCCGTCCATCTTCATTCTATGTATAAATGTGATGGATTATAAATCTGCTCCAGGATGTTAATCATCCCAATTCTTTGTCTATAAAGGGGAGAATGCATTGCAGTCATAAACATGACCCGAAACACCAAAAACTTGTTCCACGCTTCATAGTTCTGCAAGACAGCATTGAAGCTGAGAAAATGTTTGGACAGCAACAATTTCTTTACTTCATTTTATTGAGATCTCATAAAAACAATTCCGTTGTTGGTCAGCTCTGATACCAACTTGTAACGTGTCCCCTAGTATCATCCAGGACATGTCTTAGCAGTCCATCGGAAAGGATGTCTAGAAAACTCTGCCCGGTACTCCCATGGAATGTTACGGGTTTTGCGATCTAGGTCTTCCCGCGTCTGCCACGTAGCGAAAGTATCCTAGCCGTTCCCACTTAGGATCGATCGGAATTAGGGTTTTCCTGATGGGTTATTAGCTAACAGCAACTAGCGTCAGACCCGAGCGAGCTACTTTACGCAGAAATGCCAAGTCCGAAGTGGATTCACGCTGCACTTGGTTCAAGGAGAATGGGAAATGAGAGGGATGCAAAGCTCAACCTCTTTGCCATAAGGCATAGTCCCATTCCGTTCCCCTAAAACAACGTAAATTGGGTAAGACGTAACTTTAGGTCATCATTCTCGTTATTCGTTTTGATGATGATGATCATTCCACTGTTCTTCGAGATTTTTGAGAAAAGTTCCCAGCTAACCGGGACCACCCAACCGTAGGACGGACCCATGGCTCATCCTCCGCACTTTCCTTGATTTGTTTTAGTTATGTAATTATCTAATACATTAATTTGACATATAACAATCGGCTTCTTGAATTAACCCTGTTAAGCACTGGTTCCTTCACATAATCTTATCACGTGACATAGAAAAAACAATATCAAGTAAGTTCTTTTAACATTTCATCATTTTATCTTTGAAATACAAGGAGTTCCGCCCGTAGGCTTGTCCATAATCTGCCCGAAGGCTATCCAGTAATCCCCAGGGATTACTATTCTAAGCTTCCGCCCGTCAACTAGTATGCGGGCCTCGAGATCCAATCCCGAGTCACGTTAGCCTCTTGTACAGGACCCGGAAGGCAAGGGATTTACGGCCAGAGCCCCCTGGCACCCAAGCGTTCTCCTGCTCCAAGTAGAGCTCAACGGAGAGACCTCTCGCGGCGGGTTTGGTCCACGTTCCCGGCGCGGTCAACAACCCCCTTGGTTAGGGTTAGGCAAGTAGTCGAGGGTAACTGAAACTGCCTCTTCCTTCAGGCCTTTAACCTAAAGTATAGGTACTCATTTAATTTGTAATTCATAATTCAAACAGAGCCCTAAAATCTCTAGCAAGCACAAACATTTCCATTAAACAACCCAGTTGTATGGCAAACTGCTAAGGAAGTGTTCTTTCCTTTTTGAGTGTATCAGCACTCGTTCCCAAGGTGTCTTGTAAATTGGCAAGATCTTTTACATTCCGGTGTAGGGCATA
Organism: Lygodium microphyllum; assembly: GCF_053477565.2. Taxonomy (NCBI): domain Eukaryota; kingdom Viridiplantae; phylum Streptophyta; class Polypodiopsida; order Schizaeales; family Lygodiaceae; genus Lygodium; species Lygodium microphyllum. Next base: position 138,345,748 of record NC_141142.1, on the reverse strand, counting down.
CCCAACTTGGTTAACCCTAAAGTGCCTTAGATATGCTAGTTTCCGGTTTACAACTTTTCTTATTTAGAAGGATATCCAAAAATACGTCTTTTTGCAAGATAACTTGCGTAGGGATCTGTCGTCCTTGATGAGGGTTTTTACCCTTTCTCCTTGTGAATCAATCACAAGACTAAATTATTTCATACTTGTTGCGCAAGTCCTACGATGGAATAATCTGTTTAGATTCTTTAAGCTGACGTATGTCAGGCCTAGGGTTTCTTCTTTTAAGAATCTTAGGGACAAACCCTAGTTTCTTATCTTTACGAATTTATTGTCCCTACAGTAAGGAAAGTAGTCAAGTGCTTAGGACATGAATGTTTCTATGTTTAGATTGGTTTAGTTATCTTTCGGAAGGTAACATTAATCTTCTTGTCACGGTTTTGCTATCCTTGTGACAATTTACTTTCCAGTCAATACAGCTTAATTTTAACTTCTGTTTTCCTTACAGATGAACTCATGCCAAATAACAACATTTGCCTTGCTAAGATGTGCAATTAGCAAAGATAACTTCCTAGTAATTTGAGCATCGAAAGAAACCTTTCATGAATTCAACCATTTACAACGATTCGTTGCGAAAGGAATAAGACTAATGGTGCAAGATATAATTTCTACACCTTAGGATTTAGCTAAAATATACTACTATAGTAAATGGTTAATCTTGCTCGTAATTTATAATGCTTGATGCAATTTGAAGAAAGCTAAGTTCTATACATTGTCATTCATAAGCTAAACTCCTTCGTTACAAATAACTCAAACAAATATATCCTATCCTTAACAATTTTTCTTTGCATGATCGACTTAAAACCGAATTAAAGCCAAGAAGAAAAACCTGGTTTTGGGGTGAGATATCCACATGGATACCAGGAGATGACCCTCCCGCAGCTACACCTTGGACTTTCTTCGGCGGCATTGTAGTTCGAATGTGAGATAGCCTTTTTCCTCTTTCTTCTGGAATTCCACTGTCTCTTTGGATCAAAAAAAGTTTATGGGTGAGTGTGGTTTTGCAACCAGGGAACCCTTGGAGGATTTTGACTTGGGGTAGAAGGAATAGAAAGCACTTATTCTCCTTCCTTCCCTTTCTTTTATTTTTTTCCCACTCTTCCTCCTTCACTCCTTCTTTTCACTCCCTCTACTTTCCCTCCCTATAGTTTATCTCACGGCTACTTTTCCCTTACGAGATATCATCCGAGGGCATGATGATGGTTTGGATTTTTAGGTTCAGGGGGGAAAAATAATAAGGGGGATACGGGGGATTAAGAGGAAAGCTTAGGGAGTTGTGGGAAAAAAAAGAAAAGAGTTATGAGGGGGGTTGAAAAAGGGTTAAAAGGGTTATAAGGGGGTGATAAGGTTTAGGGGAATAAAACACGGGGGGGAGGGGGGGGGTAGGTTCCCAAAGTCAAGGGAGGGGCTTAAGGGAAAGGGGGAATTTGAAATCCTAGGGGGGTGTGTGGTTCCAAAAACCATGGGAAGGGCTAAGGGGCTTTTTGAAACCCGGGGGGTGTGTTGGTTCCCAAGGCCAAGGAAGGGCTTAAAGGGGAGGAAAGGGGGCTTAAGGGTTAACACGGGGGAGGGGGGAAAAAAAGGTTTTAAAAAGAGCATAAGAAGGGGGGGGTGAAAGGGGGCTTAGGAGGCCCCTTAGAAGCTTCCCCCCAGGAAGCTTCTAAGGCTTCATGGCATGTGAGCTGGGGGGGGAGGGTTTTTCAGGGCCCGGGTATGCCCAGATGGCAAGAATCCGTGGCGGCTCCTCACCAACATGTGTGCCTATGTCCCTCGGCTTCTCCCTCCTTCAGGCCCTCTCTCTCTGCGACGTTATGGCAGCACTCCCTTCCTCCTTTCATCATGGCAGCAGCACAGGGTATTTGGCAGCCCTCCCTTACTTCCCTCGGCCGTTTCCTGGCTCTCCCCTCTTCACGACCACCCTCACGCAATCACGGCAGCTTCCCTCTTGATCTTTCGGCCCCTGCCTTCAATGTGTCGACCCTGATTTAAATAGGGGAGGGGAGGGGGATCCTCCCTCCCCTGCGTGTCATCACGCATGCTCCCCCCCACGCTCCAAGCTCCACCAAGGAGCTTACTCAATCCTTCTATTCCCCTCCCCCTCCAGCTTGTCAGTCGGCTGGGGGGATAAGGGGGGAATAATAAAAAAATTTCATTTATCCAATTCGTTTTTCATTTGAGGCAGTTCACGCATGAGTTAAGCGAATCGGAATGTTACAATATGCATCCAAGTATGAAGGGAGCTTTCAGGGTGAAAGCATATGCAATTTCTAATGTATCAAAGCACTAGAAGGGTAAAATTTTAGCTCTCAAAAAAAGAACTGTTGATTCTCACCTTGTAATAGAGATGTTTGTACAACATGTATTCATACAAAAACAAATACATATTGCGCCCACTGTGCCCTTTCAAGGAAACATTGCAAACAATAAGTATTTGCATCTCATTGAGAATGAGAAATTTTTATGATATCTATGTAACTACTTGTCTCATAATTATAGAAGTATACCCTTCAGATTGCTTTGACTAGCAAAATGTTGAGAATTTTACAAGTTCTTTTAAGTGTTACCACCTCGAAATTGGTAGATTGCTCTTTGAGGGGCATACAGCTAAGCAGCTCACAGAGGACCTTTTTTTGTCTATGACTGGGGGGTCGAGAATATCGAGCCCTTGAGTCTATGCACATATCGAATCTCAATAGCATAGAATGGCCACTATGTAGTGGTGATATTTTTCACATGTGTAGCACAAAAATTTTAGCAGACATATTGAATTCTATGAAGACAAGCACCAGCTCAAAGAATGTACATCTAAGCTAGTTTATACCGATTGAATTTTTGCACATATGTTCGAGGAATGTAAGGGTTTGAGACGTACCAAAAGCACATATATCATAAAAAGTGCATCAGAGGATTATGTTACAAGGATTCTAGGCAAAACTTGGACATAAAAAATGACTCACAGTCCTGACACAATGGAGTGTCGAGTCACAACAAGGGACATGGCTTTCACGTAAAATTTCTCTCTTAGTTGACCATTATCTTACTTTGGGATGAATTGGCTAACTTTCCTTTCCAATTACACGTACTTTGTCACACGGTAGACTTTATGCCTAGTGTTCAAGTATCGTAGATGGATGATGCTTAAGGGTAAATGGTTGTGCCTTGATCAAGACATGCATGAAAGTACAACTATGGATGCTATTGTCATTTGTGAGGGCCGCTAGCCCCAACTGTTGCAAATGGAGGATGATTGGCCCTTGAGCTTGAGTATAATGCACATTACAATGTTAATGCAAAATCCACCTATTAGCTTCTATTTTAAACTAGATGGTAGAAAAATTCAAAACGAGCTGAAGAAACTGTTACTAGTGGAAAGTGTATGGCTCTATATATTCTAGAAATTGTAGAGTCTCCCTAAAAATACCAACACCACAAGTTGTAATATCCAATAGCTATAAATTTTTTGATTTTTTTGGCCAATAGAATATTTTCACTTGCAAACTTGCATAATTTAAAAATTATGGTATTCATGCAAAACCATATACTTGTTATACACTTTCCACATCAATACATTTACATATGCATGTAAACTTTACAAAGACACAAGTAAAGCCATAACTAAATATCATATGCAAACAACTCTTAATGGTTTAAAACTTAAGGTTTTTAAGGTAGAACTAGTTTAGTTCTTATTTCATTGTTTCATTTCACACTTTGTCTCTTCATCTCTTTATATCCACCACATTCCTCCCACAAGGGAATCACTAGTAGTAATAAGGAGATGTCACCTGCGTGCAAGAAATATATGAAAATACCCCTCATCTACCCCCTATTTATGGGACCTTACCTTATAAAATATACATTCCTTCCCTTAAATAACCCCCCTCCCTTACACTCACGTGGTACCATACAGTAAACCCTAGTGGACCCCCCGGGATCCCTCCTACCTACTATGATGGATGCTCGTGCACACTTTGATGAGTGGATCCACGAGACTATCTTTGCCAGCTAGGGTGATGAGATATTTCAGGTTTTCTTCAAGAACTTCAACCTTGAAAGCGTACTCTCATCGTGCGCTGGATCCCCCCCTTCAAGTTTTGAAAGACTTTGTGAGCATTACAGCAGTACTTGATGTAGGAGGCGAACTGGGAATCTGTACTTGGGGTTGTGCCTAGATAAAGGTTTCTTAACATTATTACTCGTTAATCGTTCCGATTTATATTTCATCTCCATTTCAGCTATCAACCAAGCAATCTAGCCATTTAACTTTTTATCAATTCTCATGGACAAAAACAGACATTGATAAAAAGAAGTCTTATTCCATTGATATGGGCGTAACCCTTTCGGAGTACAACATTTCCTGAGATGATAAGGCAACTGTTACATTTAGTTTGGGGAGAATAATGTTGTATTACATTTATCTACGGGAACTGGATAATAGTATGGTTTTAGGTCATGGATCTTCAGGAATCGATAAGTCATCGGAAGATTAGGGTATCCTTTCCTTTGAAACCCATTCTTCTTATAGCGTCCCAACACCTTGATCGTGTCGGTGGGGATTACAAGGGTCACTTCCTCATATACATATCAGTTCAACTCAACCCTCCCACCTCGGATATGTAAAGTTGAGTTTACGTGAGCCTCCACAAAAATGAACAGCTTCACGATCTTCAGGTCTTCCAACTTCTACTCCCCTCTGTCTCTCTCCCTCTCTTCCAACACTCGGCATGTGGATCGATGGAAGGATTCAGCTCTAAAGGAGTACATTGGCTACCTTGTTGCAGACTTAGTGGTCTTCCATAAGAAGTGCTCACCAGGAGGGTAAGAAATATTCATGAAATTTCAAGATTTGACCAAGTTTGGACCTTTTCAATCTTACCTATGATACCTAGCTTGGAGAAGGTGGTGCTAATCAAGTGGTCAAAGCGTCTTTACTTGTTTGACCAAACGCGTGGTGGAGCAATGTGTGTGCTTGCTACATTAGGTCACCTTGCTAAAGTGTCAGATCCACTTCTCCTAGAGAAAGAGCTGAAGGGGCAACGCATTATTTTTGAAGCAAAGAAGGAACTTATATGTTCATCGAAAGTTGGCCCCTCCTCTCCATCGATGAAAAAGCCAATGAACAATTGAGAGTTCTTGTTGACTATCGGCTTTTTGTATCTTCCATCTCTATCATCCATCGCATGTATTTTTCTTGATGAATATAAGATATTTTACTTTGTCCCTATGAATAGATATTTATGGAATAAATGTGTGGTTCGTGTAAGTGTGACAATAATGTGTCGTACAAGAATGACACATTCACATACATTAACATAATCGAATTTTATTATGTCAATGTGTAGTACTACACTTACGATTGTGCGTAAGCAATAACGTAACTTGTATCTATATGTATTACTACTTTTGATACGTTCATACATTAAACAAAAATTAAGAGTCGTGCGTTTCAAGAAACAAAAAAAAACAACTTTACTCAATTATTTGAATTCAATACACATCGCATGAGATATTATGTATATATAAATAAATATTCCAATGAGGTAGAGTATACAAAATTTTTTGGCATTCTAAGATGCTATGGTGCTATGCTCATTACAAAACCTTGCATCATTAATCTCATAACCTGTAGGAGTGTCGACTCCTAGGTGGCTGTTACGGTTGTTTAGGCACCCATTGAAGGCGAGGTTGTGGGGCCTTAGCTTTGGCTGCTACGGGTTGCGGTCGATGAGACTCAGGGAGTGGTGGCCGCACACTACCCCCTCCTTAGACTTGCCTACAGGTGTTTCTATCGGTGGCTTGGTGGCCGGTGATGAGGTTGCACAGCCCTTGCTGAAAGCTGTAACAATGCGAATGTTGCCTATCGCAAGGTGGATGCGCTGCGACGCATAGTCAACATTGCAGTGGGTCTACTTTTTGAAGGTTTCCCCAGTAGTGACTCTGTGCCTGCGTTTTTAGCATTTGGCAACACATAAAAAATCATTGAAACAGTCTCAGACTCGATAGAAACAGCTGCTCTGCACTTGCCAAGTAGTGCATATGAATGGGCCCCATATGGGCTTAATTTTGCAGTGGTAGGTTGAAGTTGTGGTTGGCCAAGTTGAGTCCAATTATTGTAAGTCAAGATGTTGAAGTCTGCTCCCTCGTCGATCAAGGCAGTGAAAGCACATGTTTGCTTTGCCATGACCGTGATACGGAGGTATACGAGTTCCACGGCTTTCTCATCCTCATCGTTGATTTCAGTGATTGTGGCTACTTGTACTTTGACAGGCGGTTCTAACATCAGTGGCTCGTGCAAGGGATGTGTAGGAGGGTAGTACTTCTTGACACGACTGCCATTGAAGAAGCCTATTCCTTCACCGTTTAGGGTCTCAAGTTCGACATTGCCTGTTTGGTTGATCGCATGAACTTTGAAGGGTCCAAGACCTCTAAATTTCATCATTTGCTTATGCCCTTTAACCGAGTAGAGGAGCACTAAGTCACCCTGTTTGAACTCGCATTGCTTGATGTGCTAGTCAAACCAGCTCTTGCATCGGGCTTTCTCACAGATCAGTGCATGGGTGGCTAGAAGATGAGTCTCCGAGAGGCGTTCGAGCTCAACCAAGCGTTGCATCCATGCCTCCTTCCCGTCCCATCATTCGTGAAGCGCTATTCTCAGGCTATGAACGAAGAACTCTAATGGTAGAATCGCTTCTGTTCCGTATGTCAGTCTAAAGGGGGTTTGACCGACAGCCGTTTTACAAGCTGTTCAGTAAGCCCACAGAGCTGCCATCAACTTGTTGTCCTAGTCGCTGCGTGAAGCAGAGACAAGCTTGGTTAGGACATTGACAAGAATCTTATTCATTGATTTGGCCTGGCCGTTTGCTTGAGGGTAGTATGGCAAGGATTTGCGATGGATGATGAGGAAGGTGGACAGGAGATGCGCGATCACTTCATTGATGAAGTGCGTGCCTTGGTCACTGACCAGTTCAATGGGAGTGCCCTTCGGCAATGCCACCGTGTGCTTCTGAGAGAACATCGTGCATCTCATATTCGCACACACATCTGCGCAACAATCCATCTTGCCCCAGCCGATAGAGTTGGCCTACAATCAGTTGTGATAGGGCTAGATCTTAAGGATTAATCGCCTAAGTCGGGCTTTTTCTATTCGTCGGTCAGGTAGTCCGTGCTCAAGCACTTGGACTATGTCATCTGCCCAATACGGCGTTAGATCAGCCTTAAATTGATCTCTCTCGCTGGAAAGGTTAAACCGATGGGCGTCAATAACACCTTGTTCAGCAGCTTCTCCGGTGGAAATGCGTGACATGTGATCAGCCATGTAATGCTGTTTTCCCTTCCGTACCACTACAGAGAAGTCAAACTCTAAAAGCAGAAGGAGCCATCGAGCTATGCATCCTGTAGCACAAGGTTTGTTTACTAGATAGAGCAAGGCTTGATGGTCCACAAAGAAGGTGAAGGGCATGGCCAAAAGGTAATGCTAGAATTTCTTCACTGGGAATACCATGGCTAATCCCTCTCTTTCCATCGTCGAGTAATTCATTTCCGTCTCAATGAGTTGTCTGCTAGCAAAGCTCACTGGATAGTCTAAATTGTGTTCGCCAGGCTGGCACAACACTGCCCCCACGACAAACTTAGAAGCATCGATATGCACGTGGAAGGTGATGGTCCAATCTGGGGCTCGTAGGATTGGTGCTATGGTTAGAGCATTCTTTAACTCTCCGTATGCCCGTTGGCATGCTTCAGTCCATTCGAAGACAATAAGCAGCTTGTACAATGGTCTGGCGATCAATGCATAATTGAGTACAAACCGCCAATAATACCCAGCATGGCCTAGGAAGCATTGAACTCCCTTGTAGTTGGTTGGGGGTGGAAGGTCAACAATGACCCTGACCTTCGAGAAGTTAGTGGCAATGCCATTCTTCGACACCATATGCCCTAGGATGCATCCATGCTTCACCCAAAACTGGCACTTTAAGGGGTTCAAGGAGAGACGGTATAAATGACACCACTTGAAGACTGCTCGGAGTTTGTCTAAGTGTTCGATCTAGGCCGAGTGGACACAGAGGTCATCAACAAAGACTTCTAACTCCTTGCGAAGCCTATCCTTAAAGATGGTGCACATGAGGCGTTGGAAAGTGGCAGGGGCATTACCAAAGGGCATGACTATGTAAGCAAAGACGTCCCACTCAGTGGGCGAAGGCAGTCTTATGCCTGTCCCGCAGGATGCACTTACACCTGGTTGTACCTTGAGAAGCCATCCAAAAAACTATAGGCTCATTGCCTGCCACTCTCTCAAGCATGTGCTTGGTGTACGGCAATGGATAGTTGTCCCTCTTGGTGGCAGCATTTACCTTCTTGTAATTGATGCACACTCGGATTTTTCCATTCTTCTTCATCATAATGACTATGGGCGATACAGAGTCTGTGTGGTCAATTTCATAAATGAATCCTGCTCTCATCAGCTTATCAATCTCCTCCTTGACAGCATGAGCATGTTTTGGATTCATAGGGTACGGTCGCGCTGCTTGACCGGTGTTGCGTCTGGCGTCATGGGTATGTTTTGGGTTATGACACTCGGATCTACCCCCTTAAGCTTTTCCAAGGATCAGGCGAACACGTCTATGTACTCTCGCAAGAGAGCGACAAGACTCGTTTCTTCCTCATTAATCAAGTCATCAGCAATGAAGACTGGTCGGGGTGGTTCCCCTTCTTGCGCTAGGTCCACCTCCTTGACCTTGGCTGGTCCCTCGATTGGTTTGCTTGTCTGTGCTTGAAGTTTGGCACGTAACAGAACTACCACCCTATCCCCTTTTTTGAATTTCGTAAATCGTTTAGGGAGGTCCTGCGGTTTTTGCTGTTCTTCCGTTCGAGTATCCCTGGGTTGTTCTGCCTTTTCCTGTCTTAATCGTCTGTGCCTCAGGCGGACAGATAGGTCCCCCTTGGTGTGCCTGGTTGTGGGCGGCCTAGGGATCTCTGGATCACTATCCAAACTAACCTCCAATTCAGAGTCGAATCCCCCGCCTTCGCTAGAAGAGGTGGTCTCCCTTGGTGGGTGCAGTTCAGATGGCGATTCAGTTCTAAATACTGATGTCATTCCTGGCTGGGCTAGTCCTGCTTGCTCAAGGTCTATGGCTCCTACGTGTTCCAACCAGGCGCGGTCACATTCCACGTGCATGACACCTCGCTCCATTCTAAAGATACTCTTTCTCTGTGTCTTGGAGTCTGCTTGTATTTGCTTTATTTCTTGTCCTTCAGTGTCGTATTCCACGGTATCTACCTCACCCTCACTTTCATCACTGAAGGATTGGCAGTCTTTGTATTCCTCGTTAGAATTCTCTTCATCAGACTGCTCGTCATCTCCTAGGACTCGGTCTATCTCTTGTCGTTGGTTAGGCACCAAGGCCCAATTATACATGAGGTTTAAGTCATGCACTCTGGTCCATTGCCACTTAGATTTATCTAAGAGATCTTGGAGTGGTTTGAGATTTGCAACTGGATTGCCAGCTAGCTTGTACGATAGATATTCCAGTACCTCTTGGAGTTCCCTTTTGTTGGCTGGGACGTGGGAGTTGATGGGCTTCGGTTTCCCATGAAGGCTCCCTGCCATCATGCAGACCGGTACGAAGGATGTGTCATTAGCCTTGCCGATTGTTTTGATGGCTTGCTCATATGCCTCGTGATCAGAGAATGGCAAGTCGATTGTAGCCACGACATGCATCCAATCTTGCTCATCCTCTGGGCATGGGATATACTTGGTCAAGGGCCCATAGAACTTTTTGACCTGAGCATTACCCTTGAGCATAGCAGAGATGGCATCTAAGTCAACTGGTGAGGTCTTCCAGATGTCCACCTCTACTCTCATGGAATCCGTCCTATTGCCAAGGAAGATTTAGCCGTTACCCCAATCTTCAATGACTCTAGCGTTGCGCATCCAGGGGCGGCCTAATAGGATGTTGTAGTCCACTCCCTTCATGACTATAAAGTCAACGGAGAACTAGACACCTGCAATCTTCACTGGCCATTTCTTAAGCACCCCGAATGGCTTGACTCTCATACCGTTTGCTAGTGTGACATTAAACATAGCAGTTTCAACAGGTGGGTTTCCCCAAGTCTACAGCATTGTGTGGTTAAGCACATAACCCTAGCCCCCATGTCTACGATTCCCTTCCTCATTGTATCGCCTAGGGATAAGACCAGTAAAACTGTATGCATCTCCGAGCCTTCCCAAAAGGCATTGACGTGCAAGGATTTAGGCATAGAGTGCAGTGTCAAACTCGGTATTTGCGTTTCTGCCTCATGGTCATGAGGGTCTGTCGTGACCTGCTCTTGTGACCCTTCAACCCACTACTTAAGATCTTGCCATAGGGTGGGGTGCTGCCTAAGCAGATCTCCCAGGCTAAGTGTTATAGGGGTAGTCACCAACGTGGTTAGGAGATTGTTGAGTGTTCGTCTCTCTCGTAACCTAGATTGTCCTGGCCAATGGCCGTGACTGAACCTCGGCCCTGTAGTAGTGTCGAGGCTTGGCCTTAGCGGCACCACTTGTGGTGCAGTTGCTTCTCTTGACTTTGGTCGTGGGAGCGAGGTTGGCGTACTCATGCTGGAGAGATCATCGATCCCATCCTCTATGATGGGCTCAACGTCTTTTAGATGTTCTTGGGCTTCCTTCATCCATTCTTTCACCTTTTCTATGGCCTCTAATTGTCGCTTCGGTTGCAGGTATTCCCCTACCTTAGCGCTTCCCTTTTCGGCTGTCTTAGGGGATGACGTCTCCGCTTCTGCATCAGAGACCTTCTTTCTAGCGGGCAGAGTTGTAGCACTCTTCGTTTTTAGTGCGATTTTAGCTTCTGACTTCCTTCTCCGCCGTCTATGGCTCTTCTTCCCTATCGAGGCTGCATTGAGATTGCTAGGTCCTGGCAAAGAGATGCTAGCCTGCTTTGTTTGGGCATGGGTCATGACCCGTAATGGGATAGGTGTGGCCTCCCCATTGTGGTTCTTGACAACAAACAACCCCAATGGGACAGATGGCTCGTTGGCTGAGCTAGAGGATGGCTTTCGCCTTGGGCAAGGAGTACAAGCTCCTCCTGATGCAATATAAGGAACTAGAGTCAAAGACCGCCACCATTGAGCAGATGATGGAGGAGCTGAGCGCCAAAGAAGAGGAGAGAAGCCAAGAGAGGGAGCAACAACGAAAGGAGATTGAGTCTATGACCGATCAACTACGCCTCAAGAAGAAAGAACAAGACAACATGAGCAAAGAGCTCAGGGCCTAGGAGCATAAGCTCGCAACCCTAGCTCAAAATTAGGGGGAGAGTATGGAAGGAATGAGAAAAAGGGCCGAGAAATGGGCTACGCAGAACGAGGCATGGGTGAAGGCACTGGCGCGATGCCTCGCCTTGGTGGAGAAGGAAAAAATATTGGCAGAAAGCAAAGGGGGCACTGCCCAGACAGGCTTCACTGCCCAGCAATAGGCCTTCCTCAATAATACTTACTAGATACAACTCAAACAGAGGGAAAGGAGCCGTTGGAGGTGGTGAAGAAGAAATTAAGCATCGCATGCAGAGCCCTGCATGTGGGGCTGCAGATGCCACCCCAACCTGCGGAGGTTAGGCTGGCCTTAGAGGAGCGGTGAAAGTATCTACTACTGGCCGGCCTAACCCCCCAGGAGGCAAATGCCCTCAGCTTTGAAGAAAGAGCACCACAAGAAAACCGGCAAGGGGAGGAAGTCGAACTCGAAGTTGACATGAACAGATTCAGAGAAGATGTGATCCCGCAGCCCCCCTCGCCGCACGATCAGGATCTCAGCAATAACCCAACCCGCCCCTAGACACAGACATGCCACCCTCAAGGAGTGACATAAAAAGCTAGTGGAAGAAGCCAGAAAAAGGCTGAAGGCCAAGCCAATCATGCGGCCATCTGCACCCCTCCCACCATGCCCTGAAAACCTCCCAATGCAATTCCACGCAGAACTAGTGGTCCGGGAATGGCAGGAAATCAAGAAGGATCCTTTCTCTTTCCGTTTCCTTATGCCTGACAGCCTGAGAAGGGTCCTGTTGATCAAAGTTATGGAGGAGGTGATCGCGGCTGGAAGCCGGCTAGGCCAAAGATGGCTGGATGAAAGGGCAAAGACCCCCACTTTGTGGGGCATGGAGGAGGCCAAATTTTGGCAAGACAAAGTATACGAAGTGCCACACATAGTAAGGGGCTACGACTGCCAACCCCTCTGGATAAGGCGAATATGTAATACCAACATGCTCGCCTGGATGGCATTTTGTAACACCCTACCCTACGAGCGAAATGACCCCACATTTATGGTGTATCCCCGTAGGGTAGGCGTGGATTTTGTCGCCACCCTCCATAGGAGGCATGACTTCCCCGTCATCTACAATTCCAATGCCACCTCCTTTGAGGACGCTCTACTTTTTGATCTAGCAAGCCTACCCGCCTCCATGACGCGCTTCCTCGCTGAGTTTTCCTCCTGCCCCTATCCTGCTTCCATAACCACCTATAATTACCTTAGGCTCCTTAAGCTCCTACTTAAGCAAGATCCGGCACCTCAAGAAAACGGCTTGCCTCCCCTCTTTTTTGATCCTAATGCTATTGATAGCTGTGCTATGACCCGCTTAATGATGAGAGCTAGCCTACTACCTTCCTTTTTCCTAGCTCTCCTAGAGGATACGAGCGACAGCCAATTCACTAGGTGTAATCACCCCTTCCTATCCACCACCTCTCTCCACGTCCGCATGAACCTGAAAGGGTACATGAAAAGCCACTAATTTTTATGCAAATCCCTCCGCCCTCCTTCCCCCCCTCATTCCGACGACGAGAATTAGACTTGGTTGTCCTGCTCCTGATGTAATACTATCCCTCAATGTTATTTTTTTTTAAAAAACAAACAAAGAAACGCACGATCACTGCACTTAGGGGTCCTTAAGTTAAGCGTGCCTGGTGGCTTCATTCAGCCAGCTCCGCTCCTAATCCCCTAGCCCTTTTTGATCCCCCACGTCACGCTTAGGGCACATCAATGACAGGACACACCTAGGGAGGTAGCACTCACCTATGGTTAGACATGTCACCCTAAGTCACTGGCACCACACCCCCTTGGCACAAATGGGGTCCTCAAGTGTAGGACATCACCCCCGCTAGACCCACCTCCCCATTCCACTAGCACAAGCACACTACACCAACACGCTGAGGACAGCACTCCCCTTAGGTCAAGCACCGCACCTTCTTCTTTAGGTACGCCAAAAATGCCCAACCACCAACTCCGAAGGCCCTCGCCCACCCATGCAATCCAGTGAGCTACTCCGACGAACATCATTCTTGAGCTTCACAAGCACCTGAGTCTATATGTGGCCCTCACCCTTACACCCACGCCAAAGTGCCATGGGATTGGCACCTGTCTAGTAGGGGGTAATGTTAATCCCAAGTCGAGATGGCGGAAAAATGGAGAAAAAAGCAAAAAGAAGATGGGAAAAGAGCAAAGACACGCAGGCAGCCTCTAAAGATGAACTGGGGCAAAAAGCGAAACCTTAAAAGAAAAGGTGCCTCAAAAAACTCAGAAAATTCTTGTAAAAGAGCGCCAGGCTCCCTCCTGTGCCAATTGTAAAATATTAGATGGGTGTAGGCTAGAGGCACAAGGCTAGAAGAGGGAAACGGAAAAAGGACATTGCCACAATGGCCGGTCATGTAAAAAAGGGATGGGTGCCCATGGAATTTTAGGGTTTGTATATATAAAGTTCAAAAAGTGAATAAGACATCATTCTTTAGTGTGTGGCAAAAGAAGTCTTCTTCTTCTTCTCTCCTTCTCACCTTCTTGCTTGTTTGTGCTCTTAAGAGAGGGAGTGTGAGAGTGTAAGGGAGTGAATGTGTGTGAGAGTGAGGGATCAAGAGGGTGAAGCTCTTCACCATCTCCTCTTCTCTTCTTCTCTTCCCTTCTCTCTTCTTGCATGCGCGGCTATGGAGGATGGGGCTTGGAGGTGGAGGAGGCTTGAGGATGCTTGAGCTAGCATCTAGGATCGTGGAGCTACCGGTGTGTGGGAGAGAGGAGGCAACTCATATCGGCACTAAGGTAAGCTCACTACACTCGTAGGATCGACGGCGCGTTAGCTAGGTGAGAGATAGCCATTAGAGCTCGCTTGGAACGCTTGAAACAATAAGCAGTCCATGGGTCTTGGCGGTTGAGTGAAAGCTCCCACAATAGGTCACATCATATGGTTTTGAGAAATCTATGGGCCGGGTGCCACCTTTTTAGTATTCAACGAATGGGAATTGGCAAACTCACTAATATTGTGTTCATAGCCAACTAGACCCACCTCTGATGGAGGACTTGGGGAGAACAAAGGAGGAGGTTTCAGCTCAAGGACCCTTCTAAGGAACTCTTCCTCAGCTCAAGGCGCAGTAGCCCAGCACCACAAACCCCCACATTAGCCACGCAAAAGGATGACATTGCATAAAAACACAGATTAGGTGCAGCTTTCGCAAGCGGCCTAATTCAAGCTAAAGCACAACCAATACAGGGTGCAATCATGGCAGCTATCTTAGAGCTATTGTAGCCCCTATAGTGGACCATCCTCACCTAAGAGGGTTTGTCCTAATTCATCTCCTACAGCCTGCTATGATCAAAACCCTAGCTGTGGGTCTCCTAGCACCCGTAGCAAAGAAGCTTCAAGCTTCTTCCATCTTCAAATTTTTTCAATGTTTGGTCATTAACAGTGATTTTAATCACTGAGTCAACTCTTCCAAAGTTAGTTACTAGTTTGGGAACTTCATTTCATAGGTTCTTTTACTTGGAAGGTCATCGTCAAGCTCATCAAGACCGACATCTACCACCTCTAGCAACATAAGCTACATATGAGTGCTTGTAAGCAATAAGGCACATTTCTTAATCATTATTACTGCTCGTACTTAAAACAATTGAGTGCTTTACTTCATATTGTAAGGTTATGTGTACAATTATAAACACATAGACCATCCTACCCTAAACTTGTATTGCATATCTTGTATGACTTTTTTCAAGTACATTGGTCAATGAAATCAGAGGGATGAGTGTCATTGTACTCTCCTCGAAATCATCAACAACAAGCATTGAAATCATAGACTATCCTTGTCCAACACAAGGTTCATCCACTAAGCCATACCACAAGGAGGAGCCTGAAGTCCAATCTAGATTCACATCATTGAAGCCTAAAAAGACTATTAAACCTTGGAAGAAGATTGCATATAAGAAAGGACCACCAAAGTCATATTTTGAAATATTACATATGTATGATTTTCACCCTTTCTCCTCATTACAACTTTGATATCAATTGTTTGATTTGCTTCCGCATTTAGTGGCAAGGTTATAAGGGACTAAACATTGCCCTTGTTCTAAGAAGTGCTAAGACCTTCCCAATGGCCACAACATATGCTAATGTCTGTCCTCAAATTCAAAAATTTAATGGAAAATATTTCCATCCTTGGCAAGTTTAGATCAAATACAAAATGATGGAAAGAGGATATTGGCCCTTCATAAAAGGGACCAAAGTAATTGACCCATCCAATCCCCTTGATGTAGAAGATGATGAACAAGCTCAGGCCATCATCTTGCTTCATTTAGATGAATCCTTAATTCATCACATTGACCAACTCTCAATTGCAAAAGAAAAGCGGGATGAGATTGAAAGGCTCTACGGTGCTACAGGGAAGAACTCCAATATATTTCTCAAGTTTGAGTTTTTTAGCTTGGAATACAAACAGGGAGAATAAGCAAGTTCATTTCACATATGAAGGGGCTAATGGCACAGCTTTCCTCCGTTCAAGCACCTATCCATGATGAAGATGCCATTGTCATCCTACTAAAGTTTGTGAAGAAGGTCTTTCCAACCCTTATGACTACCCTAACTAATATCATGAACCCAACTCTAGCATGTACCATCATGCCTGGATGAAGAGAAGAAAAACCATATTGAAGGGTCTTCAACATTTACTTCTCATGAGCAAGTGTTAGTTGCTTGTACTAAGTGCTCCTTCTGTCATAAAAAGGGGCATATTTGCTGGAAGAAGTATCCCAAAAAAATGAAGTGCAATAAATGCAAAAAGACCAAGCATATCACCAGTAAATGTCCCGGTGTTCTAGAAGTACCTAAGGAATTGGAGGTCAACTTTGCCTCCCAATCCATAGGTGACCGACTCTTTTGAATCATGTAACACTCTCTACCTATAACCTTTTCTTGTAGCCTAATTTATAAAGGCATCTCATTGAGAATTAAGGGGAGGCATCCTATTATGTTTTTTATCCAATGCCACCTGGCATTGAGGGGGGTGTTGAAAGATAAGCATAGAAACTCTCCTTACACTAGAGAGGATAAGGGTAGCTAGGTGTAAAAGGGTTGGAGGACAGGGGAAACCCTAACCCTAACTCCTCCAGTGGCTATATAAACAGCCTAAAATACACACTCAAGTAGAGGAGAGTGTACTAGTTTTACTTTGAGCAACTAACTAAACAAGATCTTGTTCTTGTACTTGAGCTCTATCTCTCCCTCTTGTACACACTCTCTCATGCCTTCAAGTCTGATTTTCAACACATACAATGCTTAGAAAGGTGTCATTTGAAAGCTTAGCTGGTAAGAAGCATTATAGGTGAACTCTTCCAATGGTAGATATTGGATCCATTTCTTGGGTTTGCGGTGGCAGTAATATGCTCTAAGAATATCTTCAATGACTTGGTTGACTCTCTCCAATTGGCCATGAGTTAGGTTGATAGGCTGTACTGAAAGAGAGTGTTAGAATATCAAGCTCATACTATTCTCCTGTTAGTATGTGTGACCAAAATTAGTCTTGTCTAGCTATATCAGCAAGTGTGGGACATTAAATAAGTCGATGGTCTTAGACCCAGTGTGAATGGTCATAGGGACCTTAGTACTATTGTATACACTTACTCTATGTGTGTGGTTAAGTGAGAATGAATGAATGAAGAAGATGAGAGCATGCTTGCTCCTCACTCTCTGTCTCTACCTCTCTCAATCTCAACATGGTATCAGAGCACCCATGACTGGGCTCTGTGGAGAATAGCATTATGGAAGAAGACCTAGAGATTGAAGGAAAAAGACCTGTTGTGTAAAAGGACTGACTGTCATTGTTTCTGTAGAGGTATGTATTGAATGCATCTTCATTATACTTGAAGGAGAGTGTGTCAGGACTTGTATGGAACCTTGTAAAGGCTTGGTTGATCATCATTGAGTGGATCTACAGTGAAGTGATCGTCAGTGTGAAGAAGAAGAAGCCCAGATCTGTCCACGCAAACTGTGCCAGTTTGCTGATCTGCATATGCTGGCTGGATAAGCACATTGGAAGGGAATGGAGCACTTAAATGCTTGCTAAATCATCATTGGAAGATGGTTTATTGTCCTAGAATGCTAACCCATGATGTAGAGCTCATTTATGAGCTGTGACAGCTGATCACATATCTAAAAACAATGAAGACTTACTGTAATCAGGGTGTATACAACATACACTTGATTCTACTCAAGAGCCTTGAGCTTCTTGGCATGCTTAGGAGAACTTGTTGAAGCATATACATGCTCTGGGAACCATATGCATTGTCTAACATGGTTGTGGACTGAAGTTATTGACTGAAATGCTCAGTTTTGGGAAGCCAATGACAGGCTGAAAACTGTCATAAAACTGTCAACAATATATACTCATTGGCCTTGAAGAAGTACATGCCTTCTGTTACCTACAAGAAGTAGTATGGTATGGGATATGAATGTTGAATGCTATAAGCATTGATATGGGCATTGAAAGCTCTTAAAAATTGAAGTCTGAATCTGGAAACAAATGTATTCACAAGGTATTGGCTAGTCATAAACAATGAATGCATTATATGACATTGCGTCTTACAGATAGAGTGTTTGCGGATGCTTGTTTGGTCATGTATTGACCTGTACACACAGTGGCATATGTATGAAGTGGTTTGAGGTTCTCTTGGGATGAAATACATCTTGGTTTGATAGTTTATTGGTTGTATACAATCTGTGAGCAGATTTATGTCACTTGTACTTGCTAGATATGCATTGTTTTGTGCCCATATGGTTATGCTTGGACTGCTACATGTACTAGCAGCTGTCTATGAAGGTTTGGGACATGTATGACATGTATATGACTCAGTTTTGGCTTTGAATAAGCTGCTGGTCACTAACAGTTTATAGTTTTCAGACTGTATGTATTTATCCTGGTAGTGAGGTTGCAGGAGTTTAAGCTGAAGCAACTCCAAAGCATAAGTCTTGACTGTTATACTTATGAGTTAGACCACTGGTTGTGGACTATTTTGAGCTGTCATTGGGCTGAAATACCCTGGTTTTTTACTGCAATTAATTGCAAAAAATTGTCATAAATAGTTGAGGATTGAACTTGGTCAGTCATACTTGTTGGTTTGCAGGTAGTCAGGCAAAGTCTAGAACATAGCAAATGCAGAAAGGACAGACAACATAACCCAGATAGTGGGGGAAAAGCTTGACAGTAAAAAATTATGCCATATGGAAGTTCCGCATGGAGAACTTCTTAATAGGGAAAGGCTATTGGGAGTTGGTGGCTGGAGCGAAAGCTAAACCTAAGCTTTCGGATCGACCTACGGTTGATCAGAGACGATTACATCGAGCTTGGACAGAAAGAGCTCGTAGAGTCTTGCACTGGCTCTCTTTATGTATCTCAGATGCCATGGTAATGCAGATAATGAACTGCAACTCTCCTAAGGATGCATGGGACATTTTGGTCAAGTATTATGGCACAACCACAAGTGCCAGAAAGATACAGTTGAAGCAGAAGTTCAACAACATGGAGAGGAAGAGCAGATCTATACAGGATTATGTCACAGAGGTTAAGACCATTGCGGATCAGTTGGCATCGGTTGGTTCACAGGTTGAAGATGAAGACATGGTTGCTGTGACTTTGGATGGCTTGGGGCCTGAGTATAAGTCTTTTGAAACTTCTGTGTCTGTGTAGGCTCAAATGCCTGATTTCAATGAGTTGGTTGCATTGCTTATCCATGAAGAGGTTAAGCCTGGCTTGGCTGCAGGATCTAGCAGTTCTAAAAACAAGGATATAGTTTTCTATTCCAATCAACGTGGCCGTGGAAACCGTGGTAAAGGCTATGGATTTGGCAGAGGAGGCCAACAAAATGCATCCTATGGCAATAACAACCAGCAGGTATCGAATGTCAAGATTGTGGGAGAGAAGGAAGGAGTCTCACTTGTAGCTTTCTTGCTTGCACAATGGGGGAAGACACACAAGGGTGGAGGTTGAAAACAGTTTTCCTCTTCTTAGTTGTGTAAGCCAAAAGAACTCTAGTACAAAGAAATAGAAGAACCCTATATATGGGTCTCAAACCAAACTCAACTAACTAAGGTGGCATACTAACTGAGCCACGAACTAGAATAGATAAGGATAGCTATCATGTAGCTATTATTCATGGGCGGTGTACCAACCGCGTCTGCAACTGACAGGTCGGTGACATAAATACACAACGGTCACCCTGGCGTATCACGAGTGGAGCTCGATATCTCAACATCGAATGCAAGAAGTGGTGGAAACTTTAGAGGCAGGGGGAGATCTAGCCCTAGAGGTAGAGGCTCCTGGCAACAGCAGTGTCCATCTGATAATCCGAACAAGGATAAGGATTGTCATTACTCTACGGGAAGTATGGACATATTGCCAAGGACTGCTAGAAGAAGCAAGACAATCAGAAAGGCAAACAACATGGGCATTTTGCTACATCTAGTAAGGCAAATGATACTTCAGGAGATAGATTGTTTGCCATGCAGTATGTAAAAGACAGAGTTGCTGAAAAATGCACTGATGATGCAATTTGGTACATTGATTCTAGGGCATCGAATCACATGACTCCTCATGGTGATTGGTTCACTAATATGGTGGCTGAAAAAAGTGGCTATGTCTATACAGGTGATGGCACGCAAGATAGCATTGAGCATAAAGGCAAAGTGCCTCTTGTGGTTCATGATGGCAAAAAGAAAAATTTGCATGATGTATTGCATGTTCCTTGGATTACGAATAACCTATTCTCTGTTGGTCAAATGATGGAGCAAAACTTGCAGGTTAGATTCAACAAGCATGGTTGCTTTATTGAAGAGTTTGGCAATGGATGCAAGTTGATAGCTCGCGGTCACAAGAATGGCAGAATGTTTACTCTTGATGCTACCTTGCCAGCGCTGAATTCATCTATGTTTGCCCATGGTTCTGGCACTATCAGAGAATTGGAAATTTGGCACAAGAGAGTGGGGCATGTAAATTTGCAAAGGCTGTAAATTATGCAGAAAAAACAGCTTGTTATAGGTTTACCCAAGTTCCAATATTCAGATATTGGTCATGTATGTGATGCTTGCCAGTTTGATAAGCAGTCAAGGTTACCATTTGTTAGGCATGTAAGGCAGAGTACACGTCCGTTGCAGTTAGTGCACTCTGATGTTTGGGGGCCAGCCCATAATGCATCCATGGGAGGCTCGAAGTATTATGTTACATTCATTGATGATTACAGTCACTATACTTGGGTTTACATTCTGAAGACAAAGGATGAGGTGTTTGCTATTTTTTAGCAGTTTAAAAAGCAGGTTGAAAAGGAATTTGATTGTTATATCTCTTGTTTGAGATCAGATAGCGGTGGGGAGTATGTATCAAATGAGTTTGACAACTTTTTGGCTCAAAATGGCATATGCAGGCAGCTTACCTGCAGCTACACTCCTCAGCAGAATGGGATAGCTGAAAGAAAGAACAAGGTCTTGATGAAAGCTGCTCATGCCATGATGAATGAGAAGAAGATGCCACTCTATTATTGGGCTGAGGCTGTTATGACAGCCATGTATATCTTGAATTAGACTCCCACTGCAGGTATTCATGAGATGACACCATTTGAGAAGCTGTATGGCTATAAGCCGGATGTAAGTCACATGAAAGTCTTTGGCTGTCTTGCTTATGTGCATATTCCAGATGAAAAAAGGAAGAAGCTGGATCCAAAAGTGCATAAGTGTGTTTTCATTGGATATTCACAGGAGAAGAAGGCATACAAATGCTATGATCCCTCTACCAGGGAGACCTTGGTGAGCAGGGATGTTATTTTTTATGAGATGGGTTCTTGGTATGTATCACCGGCTACAATGCCATCAGATATGCCTTCTATTCATGTATCCACAGTTGATATGTAGCAGAGCATTCATATGACAGGACCTAGTAGTCAGACAGCATCCCCATGGACAGGGAGATTGAGGAGCTCACCGTCCACTGACACCAGTATGTCAGTGAGGGGGAGATATGATGTCACGGACAAAGGAAAAGAGAAAGTTACTGAGGACGTATCTGGGATGATGACACCTGGTAGAATGACTTCTAGATATGAGTCTACTGACACTTTAGACAGTGAACTTGGTATTTCGATTGTCTATACGCCTGGCGCAAGGCAGAGTAGGTACATTCCGCCTCATGAGAGAGGGGAATCAAGCAGTGCACCATAGCTTAGATGCTCATAGAGGGTTAGATACCCTGTTGACAGGTTGACATATAGTGGCGACACTGCAAAGCATTATGCTTACATGACAAAAGTTATATGCTCAAGCTTATGGCTGATTTGGATATTTAGGTGGATGCTCCAGTGACCTTATTATGTGACAATCTCAGTAGTGTACTCCTGGCAACGAATCCAGTATACCATACTAGGACAAAACACAGAGAGGTACACTACCATTTTATCAGAGAGATGGTTCTTGTAGGGAGAGTAGATCTTATGCATGTGAAGACTGATGAACACGTTGCAGATATCTTTACCAAGTCTTTGGGTAAAGATAAGTTTAGTAGTTTTAGACAACTACTTGGAGTTCATCAGATGATTTGAGCTTGAGGGGGAGTGTTAGAATATCAAGCTCATAGTATTCTCCTGTTAGTATGTGTGACTGACATTAGTCTTGTCCAGCTGTATCAGCAAGTGTGGGACATTAAATAAGTCGGTGGTCTTAGACCTAGTGTGAATTGGTCCTACGGTCCTTAATACTATTGTATACACTTACTCTATGTGTGTAGTTAAGTGAGAATGAATGAATGAATGAAGAAGATGAGAGCATGCTTGCTCCTCACTCTCTATCTTTACCTCTCTCAATCTCAATAGATGAGTCCAATGGCTTCAAATATCCCTCTTCAGAAGTGAGATATGAAGAGACAGTTGCGATCACTAATGATCCTTCTGGGCAACCCATGGATTCTAAATATCCCCTTAATGAATAACTAGCAATATTTGAAGCTTTATAGTTTGGCTTGACTAGAATGAGATGTGCCATCTTGGTGAGCATATCTACTATAACCATAATTGAATTGTATCCTCCTTGAATTGAAGATAACCCAACAACAAAGTCCATGGTGATAAATTCCCACTTCATTTGAGGAATGTCAAGAGGTTGCAGTTTCCTAGGCATCTTGACATGCTCTTCTCTGATGCATTGGAAAGACAAACATTTCCTGACATATTTGAGTACATCTCCCTTAATTCTTTCCCAACGATAGCTCTTTCTGACCATGTTGAGGGTCTTAACATATCTAAGATGGCCTGAAAAGGGGGGAGTTATGTGCTTCCCAGAGTATTCTCTGTTTGAGTTTCTTGCTTAAGGGAATGCATAATCTTGTCCTCAAATAGACAAGTCCCTCATTGACAAATAAATCTTGAGACTTGAACTTAAGTCTGGGGTTTTGCTCCTTTTCCAAAATCTCTTGTATCATCTTCAGATATTCTGGGTCATGGCTAGCTTCCTCCTTATCTATTTCAAGAATAGGGTTACTAGGCATTGACACCATAAACGCTAATGATTCTACCATTGAAGGTTCCTCCATAATAAGAGAATTATGAATGCCTTGCGACTTAAGGCATTAGTGAGCACATTCTTCTTACCACGTCTATAACTAATCTCAAAGTCATATTCTTGCAAAACCTCAATCCAACGACGTTGCCTCATATTGAGGTCAGCCTGGGTGAAGATCCATTTGAGGTTCTTGTGGTCCATGACCAAAGAGAACTTGTTGCCAAAGAAAATAGTGTCACCAAAGTTTAAGAGCATGAATAACTGCTAACAATTCCAGGTTGTGAATAGTATAATTCTTTTCATGGGATTTTAGCTTCCTCGAAGAATATGCTATAAGATGACCTTCTTGCATTATTACACATCCTAATGCAAGTGAGCTAGCATTTGTGACAATTTTGAATTCCTTGCTCAAGTCAGGGAGTTTCAGAATCATTGTTATCACTAAGCTATGCTTGAGTTGATCAAAACTTGATTGTTTGGTGGGCATCCACACTATGGCAACCTGAGTTTTTAGTAGATTTGTGAGGGGTGATGCAATTAAGGCATATTCCTTAATGAAGATCATGTACCATCCTTATAGGCCAAGAAAACTACGCACTTCTTCAACATTGGTCGGTGGAGGCCACTCTTGGACATCCTTAACCTTTGTAGGGTCTACAGAGATTCCCTCTTCTATCACAATAAACCTAAGATATTCGATCTGTCTCTTGAGGAAGGCACAATTTTTCTTCTTAGCATAGAGCTTGTGTGTCCTCATGGTCTCAAGGACGATGCAAAATTGGGGTTCATGATCCTCCTCTTCCTTGGAATAAACCAAGGTATGATCAAAGAAGACAAGTACAAAATCATCAAGATATGGTAAAAAAAAGTCATGCATTGGCCTATTAAATATAGCAAGGGCATTAGTCAATCCAAAGGACATTACTGTGAATTCAAAATGACCATATCTGGTATTGAATGTCGTCTTAGGGATGTCCTCATCCTTGATGCAGATCTAGTGGTACCCTGACCTCAAATCAATTCTGCAGAAGGTTTTTTCTCCCTGTAATCAATCAAGTAACTCATCTATCCTTGGGATAGGATATTTTTTCTTGATGGTTGGTTCAAGCCTCTATAATCAATGCAAAGGCAAAGCGTTCCATCCTTCTTCTTCTGGAACAAGACTGGATCTCCCCAAGCAAAACTATTGGGGCATATGTACCCTTGGTCCAATAGCTATTTTAATTGTTCTTTTAACTCCATAGCTTCAGGACAAGCCATGGTTCTAACCTAGACATCCTTAGGGTCAACGTATTTATTGACTTTTTGAGAAGCCTCCTGGCTCACTGAGACCACCCACCCATTGGGCGTATCCATCACAGATTTGCACCCACCCACTTCTGTTGGAAATAGAAACATTTTTTTTGTTTTTTAATTACCTAAGAGCACATTGATGAGGACATATATAAATAGCTTTATTGATTCGTCAAGTTAGATACACATTCCTTCACGTAATCTTATGCATTAACATGAAGACAGTATCATACAAGTTCTTTTCAGGGAAAAGTAATTATTATATTGAGAATCCATCTGAAGTACAAGTTTTCATCCAGTGTAAGATCCTGCAATCCCTAAGGATGATGTTTCACTTTTCCTCCAAGATTTCACCCTTGCACTAGTATCAGGGGCCTCGAGAATCCATCTCGAGTCACGTAGACCATTTGAGTAGGACCCGGAGGCTAGGGATTTATAGCCATAAAGCCCCCCCTAGCACCCAAGTGTCCTCCTATTATCAAACTAATCTACGGAGAGACCTATTGTGGTAGGCTCAGTCCACATTCCCATCATGGTTATTTAGAACCCCTCAGATAGGGTTGGTGACCCAGCTGGGGTTGGCTTGGCATGCTCCTCCAAGAATTTAACCCGATTCATTATACAAGATTCTTATGAGAGCTTTGGTCATAATCCTTTGACAAATGCTCCTAAAATTACAAGCACAAACAATAATGTGGGCGAGTGCTCAAAAGACTTGCCAAGGTGGAGTTCCTTTTTTAATGCTTATCATTCAACCTTTGGATTTTTCTTGCCTTGATGTCAATTGCAATGCCCCACTGTGGGGGTAGAGAATACCATTGTTTCATCCCTCATTCTTATGGAATAAGAACGATAATTTATGCAATTGAAAATTGACAATACCCTTTAGTTTTCGGATGGTTAATTTTTCCTAAGTTCGATAGCTCTTGGGTTGGGTTTTCGACAAGATCTAGATAATCCAATCTAAGATCCACGAGGACCATTTGAGGGTGGCTCCATCCTCTTGAGAATCCATTATGAATTTCAATTCCCCCTCCAGCTTTAGTTAAGAGTTTCTCCCCTTTAGGGTTATAGGATGGAATTTTTTTGCTCAATCCTATTGCGAGGGTAAGGGATAACCTAGCGCATTATAATTGGCTCTTGTCCAATTTCACACATTAGGTATGTTAGTTGACTAGTGGAGAGAGTCCTTCCTTTGACGTTTGATGCCTCAATTTAAGTGGTATCATGCCCAGAAAGTTTGTCTAGAGATATTCTTGAATCTAGTACCAGTTACTGACAAGGTTTGATATTTTTGCTTATGTTGGTTCGACTAAAACTAATTCGAGTTGAATTATTAGTTTGTTACTATCAAAAGAATGGCCTAACAATAGGCTAACATGAAATACATTGTGAACCTTTACATTCTCCGGGAGTTAGAGTTTGTAGGCATTGGGCCCTAGACACTTGAGGATCCTATAGGGTCCGCAATACCTTTAACTTAGCTTCTTAAACTCTCCCAATGATAAGGATCTCTTCTTGGGTCACACACAAATAAAAACCATATCTCCTTCTTTGAAGATCTGCTCTTGTCTATTCAAATCTCCATAGGCTTTCTACCTGTCCTTGGCGGCTCTAATGTCTTTCCTGATGATGGCCTTTACTTGCTCATGCATTTCCTCTAGCATTTTCTTGGAAGCCTTTACCCTTAAGGTAGGATCTAAAAAATTCAATGGAGTACAGTAGTCATGCCCATAAAATGCTTGGAAAGGTGTCATTTAAATACTTTGCTGGTAAGAAGCATTATAGGCGAACTCTACCAATGGTAGATATTGGATCCATTACTTAGGTTTGCGGCAGCAATATGCTCTAAGAATATCTTCATTTAAATGCTTTGCTGGTAAGAAGCATTATAGGCAAACTCTACCAATGGTAGATATTGGATCCATTACTTGGGTGTGCGGCAGCAATATGCTCTAAGAATATCTTCAATGACTTGATTGACTCTCTTTGTTTGGCCATCAGTTTGAGGATGATAGGTTTTACTGAAACAAAGTTGAGTCCTAATTGCTTTAAATATCCCTCTTTAGAAGGAGATATGAAGAGATAGTATGAAGAAATAGTCGCAATCACTAATGATCATTTCTGGGCAACCCATGGAGTCTGAATATCTCCTTAATGAATAACTAGCAATATTTGAAGCTTTATAGTTTGGCTTGACTAGAATGAGATGTGCCACCTTGATGAGCATATCTACTATAACCATAATTGAATTGAATCCTCCTTGAACTGAAGGTAACCCAACAACAAAGTCCATGGTGATAAATTCCCACTTCATTTGGAGAATGTCAAGAGGCTGGAGCTTCCTAGGCATCTTGACATGCTCTTCTTTAATGCATTGGAAAGACAAACATTTCGTGACATATTTGAGTACATCTCCCTTAATTATTTCTCAACGATAGCTTTTTCTAACCATGTTGAGGGTCTTATCATATCTGAGATGGCTTGAAAAGGGGGGGAGTCATGTGCTTCCCAAAGTATTCTCTGTTTGAGTTTCTTGCTTGAGGGAATGCATAATCTTGTCCTCCAATAGACAAGTCCCTCATTGACACAGAAATCTTGATACTTGAACTTAAGTTTGGGGTTTCGGTCCTTTTCCAAAATTTCATGTATCATCTTCAAATATTTTGGGTCATGGCTAGCTTCCTCCTTAGCTATTTCAAGGATAGGGTTACTAGGCATTGACACAATAAACGCTAATGATTCTACCATTGAAGGTTCCTCCATAATAAGAGAATTGAGGAACACCTTGCGACTTAAGGCATTAGTGACCACATTCTTCTTACCATATCTATAACTAATCTCAAATTCATATTCTTGCAAAACCTCAATCCAATGACATTGCCTCATATTGAGGTCGGCGTGGGTGAAGATCCATTTGAGGCTCTTGTGGTCCATGACCAAAGAGAGCTTGTTGCCAAAGCAAATAATGTCACCAAAGTTTAAAAGCATGAATAACTGCTAACAACTCTAGGTTGTGAGTAGTATAATTCTTTTCATGGGATTTTAGCTTCCTCGAAGAATATGCTATAAGATGATCTTCTTGCATTAGTACACATCCTGATGCAAGTGAGCTAGCATTTGTGACAACTTTGAATTCCTTGCTCAATTCAGGGAGTTTCAGAATCATTGCTATCACTAAGCTATGCTTGAGTTGATCAAAACTTGATTGTTTGCTGGGTGTTCACACTATGGAAACTTGCTTTTTTGGTAGATTTATAAGGGGTGTTGCAATTAAGGCATAGCCCTTAATGAAGATCATGTACCATCCTATTAGGCCAAGAAAACTACGCACTTCTTTGACAGAGGTTAGTGGAGGCCACTCTTAGACATCCTCAATCTTTGTAGGGAATCTTTGTAGGGTCTACAGGCATTCCCTCTTCTATCACAATAAACCCAAAATATTCAATTTGTCTCTTGAGAAAGGCACACTTTTTCTTCTTAGCATAAGCTCGTGTGTCCTCATGGTCTTAGGGGCAATGCGAACTTGGGGTTCATAATCCTCCGCTTCCTTGGAATAAACCAAGGTATCATCAAAGAAGACAAGTACAAAATCATCAAGATATGGTCTAAAAATGTCATGCATTAGCCTATTAAATGTGGCAAGGGCATCAGTCAATCCAAATGACATTACTGTGAATTCAAAATGACCATATGTGGTATTGAGTGTTGTCTTAGGAATATCCTCATCCTTGATGCAGATCTGGTAGTACCCTGACCTCATATCAATTTTGGAGAAGATTTTTGCTCCCTGCAATCGATCAAGTAACTCCTCTATCCTTGGGATAGGATATTTATTCTTGATGGTTACTTGGTTCAAGCCTCTATAATCGATGCAAAGGCAAAGTGTTCCATCCTTCTTCTTCTGGAACAAGACTGGAGCCCCCCAAGCAAAACTATTGGGGCATATGTACCCTTGGTCCAATAGCTATTTTAATTTTTCTTTTAACTTGATAGCTTCAGGAATGGACACCTTGTAGGGAATTTTTGCAAATGGTGTAGCACCTGGCATCAGCTTAATCTCATGGTCAACTTTCCTAGGCAGTGGTAATTCTATCAAATCTTTTGAGAATATATCTGCGTACTCTTTTAACCATGATGGTTCTTCATTGGAGTCCTCTACCTGTTACATCTTGTTTAACTTGATCAGAGAGATAGGCAATCCTTTCCTTATCCCTTGAGCTATTCGCATTGCCTTGGCTATTTGGAGCTTTGGTTTACCGGCTTCTCCTTGAGTTGTAACTAACTCACCTTTAGAATTCCAAAAGGAAACTTGGCCCTTTCCACAATGGGTGCGAGCATCGCAAGGGACTAGCCAATCCACCCCGAGTAGGCACTCATGAACCCCTATATTCGTTACCCTGAACTTAATAAATGTGGGCTCTTTTTAGAGTAGAAATTCCACCTTAGTAGTTTGTCTACTACAAGTAATTTCTCGCCTATTTGCTAATTTGACAAGCAAATCAGGTGCAACTACAATGGCTATTCCTAACCTTCTTGCACAAGTTGGTGAAATGAAAGAATGAGTACTGCCACAGTCAATCAGGGTTTCAAATTCCTTACCTTGGTAATTTGATGGAGTTTGGATCACTGAAAATTGGTGATTCGGCCCCTTTTTATGGAGAGCAGCATGAGCTAATGGGCGGGTCTTCTTCTTCATTGATTTCCTTAATGGTGACATTGGAAGTTTTTACCCTTCCCATTGCTGCACGAGTGCGGTCACGGGTAGCCTTGGCTTGCCCACTGAATTTTCCTTGACAATGATCTTCACCAAGTTTGAGACACTCTCTTTTGAAGTGCCCAGGTTCCTTGCAGTAAAAACATTGTAGATTTTGGCTATTTCTTTGTGTGGGGACAAAGTCACTAACTGCATTTGCCTTTAGCTTCTTCTATTGGCCTTGACTCTGTCCTTGCACCCTTGTAAATTGAGCTTTCGACATCCCTAGATTTTGGTCTTTGTGAGACCAAGGTCTATTATTCCTGGATTTTGGCTGGACTTCTTGGGCAATGGGTCTCGCTCTTATCAATGCATCTTGTAAATTCAAAGGATGCATTGATTCCAATGGAGTGTTCATTCATTAGTGGATTTAGCCCATCACAAAACTTAGAGACTTGTTGGGAAATACTTATTGTCCAGGCGTATTTTAACAAGGAGACAAAATTTGAGTAGTATGCCTCCAAAGACATACCCAATTGTTTCAACTTAAATAACTCATTCATCTTCTGAGTTCTATATGCAGGTGGCATTTACCTTCCCTGCACTGCTTCTTTTAGCTTATCCCAAGTTACCGTGCTTTCCATGACTGATTGATCTTTACACCACTGCTTCCACCATAGCTTAGCTTCGCTGGTGAGTTTGAGCTTGGAAATCATAGCCTGGTTTTGAGGTGTTGTTCCTGCTACACTGAAGTAATCCTCCATGGATTCAATCCATATTTCAACATCGGCTTTAACACTCTTCCCTTTCCCATCAAACTCTAGTGGTTTGACTTTTTCTCTTGAGCCTCTGATGGGCTTAGTACGTGAACAAGATTCTGATTCTGTGTTTGGGGTTGTGTCTCAATTAGATTTAAACTTTCGCATTAAGATTTTATTTACACATTTCTTCACAACTTGTCTTAATGCACATATTATTTTTCATCAATACTATGCAACAAGTCAGATAATCATAAAATTCTCATTTACTCATAAAGAGGTATAAGCCTCAAGTATAATTATCCAAGGATAGATAGAGATAGGTTGGGATGGTTTTTCTTTCAAGAGATACATTAGCACCAAGTTAATAGTTCTATATTGGATTTAGCTATAGGGAGAAAATAGTAATATAGGTTTGGGGAATGGATTCTTACGTCCAATAAGCAACCCACTGGAAGTTGGTAGAGAGAGTGTTCTTCACAATATATACTCTTGAAACCATCAGAAGCCGACATTATTATGATGCTGGCACAACAACGATCCTTAGAAGAATGAGTTTTAATACCTTCAGAACATAATATCTCCCCCTCTGTAGTGGTTTGAAAGGTGAATTCAAAGATGTAGAAAAGAAGGAAGTAGAAGAGATGTTGGCTAGAGAGTCCTCCAGAGACTAAAGCCCCCTCTGATTCTATTTTGTTGAGTACAAACCAACTAGTTAGAGCCAACCCCTAATGAATGAAAAAATCAAGAGGCAAGCACTAGAATGAGTCCAGAGGTACGTGAGAATAGAGAAGGAAAAAATCAAGGCCGAGAATTAGCTTGCAGTAGAAGCTTCCTTTGGCGCCTTAAAAGCACTCTTTACAGAAGTCCCCATGGCAACCCAAGGTCCCCTTCCTAGTCAAATATGTCCTACAAATATTGATGATAGGCCAGCAAATGTAGTCTCATTGCCCATTTGTAAGGGAGAGTATAATGAAGACTCTGATCTTCATGTAGTAGAGTTTATGGTAGCATGTGTGGCTAACAATGACAGAACCCCTGAGCATTGGTTAACAATATTTCCCGCCACTTTCAAGGGCGCGGCGTTTCAGTGGTATGAAAGACAAGCAACATGAACTTTTGGCACATCTGATGACTTGAAGTTGGCCTTCCTCACTAAATTGAGGCGTGAAGGTTTTGAAGACCGGATGCAAGAGAAGTTCATGAACCTAAGTCAGTCCTTTGGAGAAAGAGTAGAAGCTTATGTCTCGTGAATGGAATCCATTCTGAAGAGATGGACCAATCATCATTTGGATGAAGGTATCTAGAAAGTAGTGTTCCTCAGAGGCCTACAACCAAAAGTTCACAAGTTCGTGGAATTGAGAAGACCAGTTAATCTACTGGCTGCAGTGGAAGGTCCAAGACTGTATGATGAAGTTGAAGCAAGGTTGTCAATGACCTGAGGAAGAGGAGTCTTACCTTCTTCCATTCCAGGAATGGTATACCTACCAAATATAGTCCCAGGGACAATTCCCTACCTCTCCCCCCAAATGCAAATAGTGCCGTAGTACAATGCACCTAATCCATGGTGGTAGGAGACGACAATGCCTCAAATGATGGTTCAGCCACAATAGCAGTGGTCTCAAATAGTTCCGCTGATAGCAACTCAACAATAGTGGAATCCTACCCGCTAGAACCAACAACCTCAAGTCTCAACAAGAGCTCTGAATCAGAACCCAAACAGAGGACCCTCTAGGTCAACCCAACCAGTGTATGTAGTAATCACAGAAGCTTCCCAAAACCCTACTACATGAGGTGAAAATTTCAAGGACTACCTATCCAATGTAGTGGCAAGTATCAAGAAAGAGCTTATGCATGTGATTACAGAGAAGTTATAGCCGCTGAAGTTGAGAGTACCATCAATATATCAACTCCTATGAGAGGTGGGAGGGATGTGATGCATTCTAATACATGGTGTGGAAAGTGCCATCAAGTGGGACATTTAGCCACTGAATGTACCCAAAAACCAACTATTCCTAGAGCTTTCTGTTCATACTATTTGAGGAAAAACCATATAGAGGATATCTGCTCTCTAAAAGAGATGCACAAACGAAGAAAGAAAGATGAAGATCTCTCAGAGTTATAGAGGATGACAGTCTGACAGTGGTCAAAGATTCAAGGTGGAGATAGATGTGGAGAAAAGGGTCATATCTCACCGAATTGTCCAAACCCTAGAAGGTCTGTGCATTACAAATCCTTATGCACTCAATGCAAAGAGAATTCCACACTGGAAAAGATAGTCCAAGTCCAGCTCTTGTGAAATATACTTTTGATACCCATCAGAAGACCCAAGAACCTGATTCCAATTTGGTGGAATTGGAAGTGGCCGCATTAATGCGTGCAAAGAAGGGAGAAACCATAGTTCCAAAAGAGAATGTTCCTTCTACCAAGACTGTGAAGTTCAATGTTCCTCGAGAAAAGAAGAACAATGCAGTCTAGAACAATGAAGTACAAAGCACTACATAGCCACAGAGAGCTACAGAGACAGTTGTAGAGACATGACCAGAGGTCTACGAAATAGAGGATGGGAAAGTACCTCCTCATGAAGAAGAAGCGCAGATGTTGCTGCTCCTAGAAGAAAAAGGGAAGGTAAAAGTGGGCATGGCCTCATTTCTCAGCCGATTGGAAAAGCCTATCAAAGAGTATGATTTGGTTAAAGATCTAGACACTTTTAAACCAAACTTAACATTCCGATAGTTGCTTATATTGTCTCCTAGCTGTCGAAAGAAATTCAAAAGAATATTAACTAAAAGAAGAGGCCTAAGAATTGTTACCTCCGTGTTGACCAAGTCCAATAGAGCCTTAGAACCCGTGAAGGAAGTAGATGTGGCTAACGCCTTCCTAGATCATGGAACCCCAGAGATTGGTGTATGGATTAAAAGGGTGCTTTATTGTAGATGCATTGATTGATGGAGGCTCATCAGTAAACATAATGATAGATGTAACAATGAAAGATCTAGGCTTGCAAGGAATGCAACCTACACAATAGTGGCTTATTAGATTGGCAGACCAGAGCAGAATCAAACCGTTGGGCATCCTCCCATACGTAAAGAAAACCCTCACAGAAAGAGACTATTGGCTAACATATCTGGTGGTCAAACTGAATTTCTATTGGACCTCATACCCTCTCGTGTTGGGAAGAACTTGGATTTTTGAAGCAAGAGCAAGGAAGGATTGGTTCATAGGGACCCTAACCCTAGGCAGAGAACCCAATAAAGTAGTATGGATCACAAAAAGGCAATGGATCCATATCCATTGAAGTAGTAATAGACTCCTCCAATGAAGTAATAGATGGTACATTAGGAGACGAAGAGGCCCGTCAAACAAATCCTTCCCAAGAAAACAGGAGCACAGTCCCTAACAATGGGCACTATAAGCCAACTCCCAAAATATGCAAAGTCCTTGTCAATGGATGAATAATTCCTACCCGAGCCAGGAAAAACTTCTGAAATCACTACTGATAGTGAGATAGAAGCATGGATGTATTGCTCTCCCTGTTACATGGCCATATAAGAGCCAGAGACAGAGGCAGAAGGCGAAGCAGAGAACCTGTTCTTCTCTTATAGAGCTCCTACAGAAGTAGAGTTAAAGCCTAAAGAGGACAATGATGAACTTGAAGAAGAAGATTATGAAAGCAAGACAAAGAATCTATTCCATCCGAAGAAGGCATGGATGAAGAGGGAGTCCCAAAAGCCTCAGAAAGAGAAGGCTTCATGTTGTTGGAGAGAATGTGGATGGTACCCTTTGGACTAGTAAATGGATCTTCTCATATGTAAAGCCTTTATAAGAAATGGATTAAGAAAAATAAGCCATCTTTTATTAGTGATTCTTGCCACCCTCATCTACCCTTGCCAAGAAAGGATGATGATGACGCCCCTTGCCAACAAGCACCAGCCCCAAGGCCCCAATAGAATTTCGAGAGTCCTTGTTATGTGACATTTCTAGATACATCCCCAGAAGAGGAGTCATCGAGCTCCGAAGTAATTAATACCCAAAACAAATCTGAGCTAGCCCTGATACCATTTTAACATCCCAAGGACCAACCCAAGTCCTCACTAAAACAAGAAGTTGGGTCTAGTGGGACATCAGAAGAAGACATCACCCCCTTGAAGGAGTCGGATCTGTACCCAGAAGAAGTCCGTGGGACCTTCATCCACGAAGTAGAAGGTGAAGTTAATTAACCTTTGTGGATGCAAATGGCACTAAACGTCACTTGAAGGTGGGTAGCAGCCTGCTAGAAGGGGAGTTGTTGATACAACTTATTGAAAGAGAATTTAGACGTGTTTGCATTGTCCTATAAAGACCTAAAAGGGATTGATCCCACAATATGTCAGCATCACATTGACTTGGAGCCTAATGCTATGCCAATATGATAATGACAGAGACTCATGAATCTAAATTACTCCACCTTGGTGAAAGCAGAGCTGCTGAAGCTTTTGGAAGCCCAGTTCATCTATCAAGTGGCTAATAGTGAATGGCTTTCACCCATCGTGGTCATACCCAAGAAGAATGAAAACTTCACGTATGTGTGGATTTTGAAAATTGAATTCTAAAACCAAGAAGGATCACTTTCCTATCCCTTTTTCAGACCAACTATTAGACACAGTTGTTTGCAGGACATGAGCGTGGATGTGTAGATAGCCAAAGAAGATCACTCCAAAACAACCTTCACCATAGGATGGGGGACCTACAATTATAGGGAGATGTTGTTTGGGATCTACAATGCCCTTGCTACCTTCTAGAGAGTCATGATGGCCGCATTCCAAAATCATCTGCACGACTTTATTGAGGTATATCTGGATGATTTCTGTGTTTACAGTTTGATCCTTAAATATTGGGGACATTTGGAGCAATGCTTTGATCGATGTTGGTAGTATGGGATCTTCCTCGACCCTGACAAATGCATATTTGGAGTCTCATCTAGAGTTTTGTTGGGCCACATTGTCTCTACACAAGGGATATCAACATACCCTGCAAAGATTGAGAAGATTACCGAGAAGATTGCCGCCTTGACAGCCCCAATCAACCTTAAGCAATTGAGGGTATTTCTTGGCCATGTGGGCTATTACAGAACATTCATTGCACACTTTGTGACGAAGGCAGCCCCTTTGCATAAACTCCTAAGAAAAGATACCGAGTTTACATGGACCACTAATTGTGATGAGGCATTCAACACCCTGAAGCAGTGTTTGATTGAAGCACCTATCCTGTAACCTCCTAATTGGATAAAGGAGTTCCATGTGCACACTGATGCATCAGTTGAAGGCCTGGCTGTAGTCCTATGCCAAAAGGGTCCCTCTAAGTTAGATCAACCCATCTATTATGCAAGCTGGAAAGTAACCAATAGAGATTGGAACTACACAATGATGGAGCTTGAGTGTCTAGCAATAATGTTTTCCTTGGAAAAGTTTTCGACATTATTTACTATCGACACATTTCAAATCTTATGTGGACCATGAGGCACTGTCCTTCGTAATGAACAAAGTAGATGTGAAGGGAAGAATGATGAGATGGATCCTTTTATTCCAAGAGTTTGACTTTGAGGTAATCACAAAACCTGCTTGCTCCCATGTTCTGGCTGATCATCTATCGTGTATCCCGTAGAATGCAAACGAGGAGCAGGATGATCTAGACCTCCCTGATGCTTCCTTGTTCCTGGTAGAAACTATCACCCCCTGGTATGCAAACAACGCCAATCTACTGGTAACCCAACAGTACCCTCCTGGCATCTTTAGTCAGGAAAGGAAGAAGCTTCTGTTAGAATGAGCCCCCTACACCTTGTTTGGCGGCACACTGTACAAGAAAGGCAAAGATGAAGTGCTCAAAAGATGTGTTGTAGGAGACGAGATTGGGATTGTTCTAAAGTTTTACCATGACGAGCCATGTGGAGGCCACTTTGCAGGACAAGCAATAGCCAGACATGCTCTATTAGCAGGATACTGGTGGTCGACCCTCCATAAGGATGTCTATGACTATTGTAAGCGATGTGATGCATGTCAACGGATGGGGAAACCCACCAAGACCAGTGCCATGCCAATGAAACCTATTCTTCCCCTCAAGCCATTCAAGAAGTGGGGGATTGATTTCGTGGGCCCCATTGATCCACCAACCCAACAAAAGAAAAATAGATACATCTTGGTCTATACAAAATACGTAACAAAGTTGTATGAAGCTAAAGCTCTAAAGCAAGATGATAGTAATAGCATGGCCTTGTTCTTATACGAAAATATCATCACCCATTTTGGCACTCCCCTAGAGCTTGTCAGTGACCAAGGTACCCACTTCCTTAACAAGATTACGGAAGAGTTGACAAAAGTATACAAGATTCGTCATCGTAAGTCCACAACCTATTACCCTAGAGAAAACGGCCAAGTTGAAGTCACCAATCGCATCCTCTACTCAATCTTGACAAGGATGATTGTCCACATTGTCATGATTAGGATGATTGACATACAGAGGCTCTCTGGGCATACAGAACCTCCCATAAGGCAGCTACAAGACAGACACCCTTCCAGCTGGTGTATGGTACAGAAGCCATTTTTCTTGTTGAACTAGAGTTTCCCTCCCTGCAAGTGGCTATTAAGGAGTGCTTGGGATATGTCGAGTCCCTGCAATGCTGTCTCCTGCACTTGGAGTGTCTAAACGTTCCAAGCAAGCTTTAACAACATCGGATGGGTCCTTATAAGGTACTTGCCGTCAATCCGAGTGGCTCAATCTAAGTCAAGACAGTCGATGCTTCAGATAATCCCTTCCTTATTAATGGCTATCACCTCAAGAAGTATTACCCTCCCTGGGATCCTGACAATCACCATCAATAGCTTCATTATTCTTTGCACAATGGTCGAGATGGCTTTATCTAATGCTCTTGATAACCCTCTTGCTGATTTTGCTGATACGGTTTCGTCCTGATAGCCCCTCACAACCACCTTCCCCCTCCCCTTGGCTTCCTTTCCGTCTAATGCAACATAGGTGGCGAGGCTGGTTCTGATATATGGCATCCCTGCCATTTGACACTTCAAAGACAATAAGAATATATATATACATATATATATATATATATATATGTATATATATATATATATATATGTATATGTATATATATATATGTATATGTATATATATGTATATGTATATATATATATGTATATGTATATATATATATGTATATATATATATATATATATATATATATATATATATGTATATGTGTGTGTGTGTGTGTGTGTGTGTGTATGTATATATATATATATATACATACATATATGTGTGTGTGTGTGTGTGTGTGTGTGTGTGTATACACACACACACACACACACACACACACACACACACACACACACATATATATATATATTGATCGTGGGAGAAAAGGACTTCAGTCCTTGTGATGTCGACCTATTCTTCAAGAAAAGATGGAAACACCCTTGGGAGTAGGGTAAAATTAAAAAAATAATAAAATAAAATAAAACTATTATGCGAGAAAATGAAGTAATTCCCTGTCATAGCAGACCTCGTTCCAAGACCAGGTGGGATATACCCTTGGACGGGAAGTTGGCTGTGGAAAAGGTGGTAACATCCTGTGGTCTAGGATAGCCAAACTCTTGCAGACGAAGTTTTCAAGCCACATCCCTTAGTGCGCTAAATTTTGTAACCTCTCTAGTGCTTCTGATTCCTACAACAGACAAAGTTTCCACCAATATGCAATTCGAGCATCGAACTTGTTGGCTACCTCCTTGGGTAGGCTTCTTCATCAACCAATCCACATTGATACCATCAACTAGATGAAGCGATCTTCATCAATAAACGATTGAGTGATGTGAGCTTTCATCCTAACAGGATGGGGGCTATGAGTATGGGTTACCCTCTATACTTATCAATAGAGCGTGAGACAGAGGGTGGGGTGAGTGACTAGTCCTTTCCCTTCAATTCAAATGAGAGGTGAGCTGTGTGGAATGGAGGGTTGCATACATGAGCTAGGCCTCTAAATGCACAATGCATGATCTGTTCATGCGCACTACACTATAAGGCTCCCTGGCCTTCCTTCTCGCACTGTATGCCAGCATAGGGTAGGATACACTACTGCACCATCAAATGCGTGGAGTAATTTGCAAAAGTATAGATATTTTATAAGAATTTTAACTTGTTATACACACATATACTCACACGATGGCTTTGGAAATCCATATTGGTTTTTTAATCTTTTCAAAAAGTTCTTTGCAACTCTTGCATTTATCTTGCTTCTCTTCTTCCAACCCAATCTTTTTGCTAGCCCAATCAAGTCAATTGGTTTCATGATAGGAATTCTATGTTCTTCATTTTGAAGAACTTGTAAAATATGTTGATTGACCACCTCTAGACTTGTACTTCTACTTTGTAGATTTTTTACAGGAGGCAACCTCTATGTATGAAATTTTTGGTTGTACCATCTATTATTCATGTCGTCCCACTCACTCATGACTCCTCTAACTTGGTTGTACCAATTGTGATCTTCAAGTAGAGGTATCTACACATATCAAGTGCTTGTAATAGCACTTCACATATCAAACACATCATTCAACACAAGAAGATAGGGGAGTAAATGTCCCATAAGCATATCATCATCCTTTTCTTCGATATCAAAAGTAGACAAAAAGATGCAATTGCTACTTGGTGTAATACAACCCCTATAAGGATCATCATCAATAAGGATGGCCCGTGCATCACACCCCAATCGCATAGCCATTTTTGCCAAGGGCTTGAGCTGTGCTTCAACACTTAGCTTTCTTGGTCTATACATTTTCATTTTGTCATATCTATAGTAGTTATCCTCACACCATATGGCAAAAAACCCTAAACTATATCCTGTTTTTTGCTCTAAACTTCTAACCATTGATACAACATTATGTTCTTGTGTAGTTGACCAAATTCCAACATTATACCTTTCTAGCAAAATGTTCAAGAATTCTATACAACTAGGTTGGAGCACTAGATACTTGTTATGGCCATATAGTATGGATTTATGAAGTGGTGATGGTTGGATACAGTGCTTGAACAGTAAGCCATTCAAATCTAGTACCACTATTAGAATGGATTTCTTTGTCGTGCTCAGTATTGTAGAAACATTAATGTTGCTACCAAATGATTCCTCCATCACTCCATCCTCCATTTTCTTTTTAGTATTGAAAACGCTTGGTGACTCTATCTTATATCCTACTTAGTTGAAAGATTAGTAAATATCACAATGGATTGGATAGTTGAACTCACATCATCACTTATATTATGCACAACACAAGACTTCAATATTCCTAAACTAACTTAGTATTTCTCTTTTAAATAAAATTTTCAAGCTATATATGTAATAGAAATTACATACTCTCTTTGAAATAAATTAGTCAAGTTGCATATGCCATGTGTCCAAGATTAATCAAACTCTCTCTTTTTTATGTGTTTTTTGGCCATGTGCTCAATTTTATAGCAATTCTCTTCTTAGTCCCAAGCCTTAAGTAGGCAGACCCTGAGCATGTGCTTAAGCTTTGGGTTGTGGGCATGTGCTCAAGCTTTCTTCTATGTCCTTGAGCATATATCTCTGTTTGAGTTCTCTTTGAGAAATAGTTTGGCAAAGTGCTCAAACTTGTAACAATTATTTCTTTGGTTCCAGTTCTTAAGGAGGCAGAGCTCAGGCATGTGCTCAAGCCTATACAAGTATGGTACACTTTGAAATGCCTCCAAGATCAAGATATTTCCTTGATCTTAAGTTTAGGCAGAACTTAGGTGTACTTCTAAGCCCAATCATAGAAAATTGACATTGATCTACTAGTTTAATACAATATCATTTCTAAAACACAAGAATTATCAATACATCAAAAAGAAAACACAAAACAAAAAATTTAGAAAAAAATAAGAGACAACTCACCCTTTATTTGAGTATAGGAGATTGATACAAACATTTGTAAAATCACTACAAAATATATATCTACTCTATATTCATATCATTCTCTTCGGCTACAAGGTTGACCACACCTTCTGGATCTTCTGCAAGACTTGGTTTGGGAGTTTGTTTTCCTTTCTCACTTGCGGCCTCTTCTATTATTCAAACCTCATGTGGTTGTCCTTCCTAAACTCTAATGTTTGGCTGAGTTTTTATCCATGCCATCAATGTTTCGTGTAACTCGTCATAGATTTTTGGTGTTTCTACCAAACATATCACAAGTCTTTGAGTTTCTAGGACTACCCTTGCTATATATCCATTAGAGAAAGCATCCATGATGTAGTCTTCAATATTACAAAGTTTTCTTATGCATGTGTGGATCAAGTGTGTCTTCTTTTGTTGGAGATTGTCTTCCACTAGATTGTAAATATTAAGATCTAGTTTATCTTAATTTGAAACACTCAAATATGTATCAAAACCCTCATAATTATGTTCCTTTGCAATAAAGACAAACACTTATATGATGTCAGGGACATGCTAGACAGGTGCATGATTTGTTGTGCTTGCTATCCCAAAGAAGATATTATGCTTCCAAGATCCCCATTTCAAGGCTCCTTGTGTTACCACAAAGCTCTCCATTTTCACAAAGCCAAGAATAATGGTCTGCTCTACACCATGCATGAGTACCTCAAAGAACTTAAAATACATTTGGAAATCCCATGACATTTTAGAAGCACATCCCTCAGTTTAGTCAATTACACACATGCCCAAAGACTTTTTGAGGCAAATCATCTATCTCGGAAAAAATCACCCTCCTTCTCAATACTTGCCATATATATTTTCCATTTGAGGTCTCCTTCTAGCTGTTGGATCGCCTCCACTTGGTCTACTAAGCACTTTACATATGCTTTAGCATTTGAAGGAAACTTGACCTATGTTCTTCCGACTTAGATCTTTGATTTGATCTAGTCAGTGCACATTTCTTCCAATTGACCGTATATATTTTCTACAATCATGAATTTTGCACACAGTTTTTCCCACCTATTACATTTTTCCTTAGCAAATGTCTTGAATATGGAAAGTAGTTCCACTTGCACAACTCAATCCTACTTGATTCATTTTACCCTATCAGCTATGTCAATCTTATCTGTGTTCTTTGTACCCTTTGCAAGTAATGTCTTTTTTTGCATAATCTCTCTCTGTAACATTATTATATATTTGTCTATTTATCCAACAAGACAACGAAAGGTACTTACTGTTGGTTTTTTACCATCTAGTTTCTCCTCCATTGCACTACCCAAAATCTTGAGCCATGTCTTATAGATATTTTCTTCACACATAACCATGTGGGAAAACCTTTACTAAAAGCCTTGGCCAACACTCATTTTAGCAAAATTAACAATTTTTTTTATTGACACAAGTACAAGGATCAATTTATTTCTCATAAAGGCTACATAAATAAGAAACTATAGATCAATCAAACTAGTTGAGAGAATAGTTGATTAGAGGTACTCACATCCCATTGTTGGCGACTTTTGGTGCACTTGGTCACACCTAGTGCAGGTTTTGAAGGTCTTACATAGGTTATCCACTAGGATCTCAAGTGCTCTAAGGTACTCTTATAAGGTTGTTTCTCAAGGTGCTCTTGCATTTCTTTGTTAGACAAGATGGATATGGGCACCGATACCTCTGGAGGGGCATCCACAACAATACGTGCAATTCGCCTAACATAGTGTTTCTTAATACTCTCATTTTCATGCAAATTGATTTTGACAAGCATTATTGCTACATAAATTGAGTGTTGTCCACCTAGGATGTAGTAGTAATAATTATCTAACTCCTCCTCTTTCACCAATTCCCTTGGCCTTGGAACAATCTCCCATGATTATTCTTATATATGGGCATCAAATATGCACAAAAGGAAGTTGGAGTGGGTTCTAATTGAAACTTTCTTAGGAGATAATTTACGTAGACATGCTCTTTTGGCCTACAAATGTAATGCGGTGGAGCTTCCCTACATTTGACTATAGGGATAGAGTATTGCCTATCTAATCCAAATGGAAAGTATTCTGCATATGCATTCAGTCCTGGGGTCCTTGAATTATTTTTGAGCTTTGCAACTTGTCTCTTGTCATCTTTTGGTATCAATAAAGGCTCTTGTTCCTTTATTGGATTTAGTGGATCTGTTAGAATGATTGATACAAGTGCTAGTTGTCTTTTGATGATTGTTCTTTTTATGTT
This sequence comes from Lygodium microphyllum, assembly GCF_053477565.2. NCBI lineage: Eukaryota > Viridiplantae > Streptophyta > Polypodiopsida > Schizaeales > Lygodiaceae > Lygodium > Lygodium microphyllum. The sequence goes on along the minus strand of NC_141142.1, from coordinate 138,303,949 downwards.
GATATCTTGGTCTCGGTAGATATAACCTGTTTCTTTTGTGAGGTTGTATTTTTCATACTATCAAATGCTTTGACTAGCTCATCATTCAATGGCTGGTCTTTCACCATCACATGTGAGTTCTCATGCCCTAGTAAACATTGTATCTTCAACATCTCACTGCATTTTTTCAACCTCATATACATCAAGGAGAACTTGATAAATGAATTTTCCAAAACTCATATACATCTCACTGCATTTTTTCAACCTCATATACATCAAGGAGAACTTGATAAATGAATTTTCCAAAACTCACATCAAGGCAAGTCAACTTCTCTTGAGTTCTAACCCTCCTAGAAGCAACTTTCTTTACTTGTCCAATATCATCGAAACTCATCTCATCATCCACATGATCCAATATGAATAAGTGAGGCTTGTTGAGAAATACAACAGAAGGGCTGAATATGTCAATGTACCAACTCCTTACATCCAAGGATGCAAAGTTCATTGTAGGTGGCTCTTATGCAACTGATGCCTTTCTTTTCCTGATCATTTTAGAAGCAATCTATTTGGACACATTGAAAAAACAAACAGATACAATGTGGATTATAATACTCCAAAAAGATAATTTCATATAGAACATGCATTTTAATACCTTAATGGAGTCAAACTCAAATAAAAGCAATATAAATTCATAAAGATAAGCTCAAATAAAACATAATGTTGGGTTGGCCCTACATGCAAGAATATTTCAACTAGTTTCAATTCTGTGAACACAAACTTAAGTAGAACATAATGTTAGGCAAATGACACTAAACCCTTAGAATTCAAATAAGTATACTCGTATAAGACAAACCACATCCTCTACGGTTCTTTTGATGCCTCGGATTGTGAATCATAGCCTAGCTCATACTAGACCAACACACTGTACAAACGAGCCCTCCCCACATATGGGTACTCAAGCTTAACTTGAGGGGAAAGGAGAAACTAGGAACCTATCATGTGAAGCTCCTCCCTTGGAAAGGAAAAGTTGATATAAGCTTTGATGCTCAAGCTACATCTCAAAGATATTTAAGACATTCATAGAAAAATAACCTCATGGACACCTCAATAAGAGAGGGGCAACTATCATGTTACACTCAAAGTGATAGAAGGCAAAGAATATCATCAAGGTCCTCCCCCATAAAGAGATGGTTCATAGAGGCTTGAGCTTATGCTTCATAAGCTCTATCCAAAAAAGACCCCAAGTTTCACATAAAAGTAAAGAGCATCTATATAGGTTGTGATAGGCTTGAGCATAAGCTCAAGCTATCTCGCTCAAATAGACTTGTTATAGGCTCAAGCACATGCTCAAGCTCTATTCCACCATTTTGCCAAATTTTCCTCCTCTCTATATCAAAGTCACATCAAACGTCATATAAAATAAAGAAGGTCATTATAGGCTTGATCATAGGAGATATATATATATATATATATATATATATCTCTCTCTCTCTCTCAAATGCATCTAAAAGAGAAATGAGGGTAAAGGAGATACCAAGAACCTATCCTGTGAAGCTCCTCCCTTGGAAATGAAGGGTTATTAAAAGTTTTAGCATGTCCTATGAAGCTCCTCCTCAGAATATCTGAATGAGAGGAGAAACAACAATGCTACAGTCACAGATAATATTCATTATGACTCACATCCAATTGAATTTTCTAATACTTGTTGCACAAATAATGTCAATTATGTAAGCATTAGACCAAGCTTTGCCTATGGCAATTTAAAAGATAAAAAGGGAATTTATATAATGTAAATCTTATTTGTGTGATATGACTTTAAGGTGTCTATAGCACACAAGGGATGGTAGCTTGGTGAGATAATGGGAGTTTGATGTCTCTTTAAGATGAAGGTGAGCATATGATCAAGCTTGTGTCAACCCTCTTCACCAAGGAAGAGCTTGGTAATATTGTTTCCCATCTGCCTGACAGGGTAAACACTCTTGAGAAGCTCCTTCCCCTATGAGAGAATACAAAAGACATCTCAATGAGAAAGGAGAAACTAGAATGCTGCACTTAGCAGATACAAGCCCTACCCCTTACATATAGGGTCGATACAAGCTTGAGTATATTATTAAGCTCTTTTCCAGAGGCACATGAAAGGTCATTTCATATAGATAGGGGTTGGATACAAGCTTGAGGTGCACTATCTAATAGCCATCTCAATGAGAGAGGAGAATCTTTTTCCATGCCCTCCAAGGGAGAGGGTAAATACTCTTGAGAGGCTCCTCCCCCTCAAGGAGACGGTTTTTACAAGCTTAAGAAGATGAAAAAGCTATAAACCAAAGACATATCCAAGTGTCATATCAAAATGCCTAGTTTCCCTTTGTCTCAAAGACACCTCATAGTCATGGCAAACAAAGAAGATAATTTTAGGCTAGATCACATGATCAAGCTCTCTCCTTGAATACATCTAAAGGGGATAGGAGTGGAAAGGAGACACCAATAACCTATCTTGTGAGGCTCCTCCCCTGGTAATAAAGGGTTGATACAAGCTTGAGCACATGCTCAAGCTATGTCTCAAAGATATTTCAAAAATCCATATAAAATATATATTTTTGAAGCTTGAGTAAGTGCTCATGCTCTATCTCATAAACACCTCAATATGAGAGAGGGAAAACTACCATGCTGCACTCAGAGATAGAGGGTAAGAATGTTACCAAGATCCTCCCCCATAGAGATAATGTTGGTCCCAAAGAGATGTCAAACTCAAAAAATGGAGAAGGTCTATATAGGCTTGATCACAAGGTCAATGAATTTTTACATGTTTCCCTCCCCCTACCTAAAATATGCATTGTCGATCTCTACCCCACCATGTTTACAAGTTGCCCTCCTCTCTATCTAAAAGGCATATCAGACTCACATCAAACAAAGAGGGGAAAGAATGTTACCAACCTCCTCCCCCATATAGAGAATATTGATGCATGCTTGAGCACATGCTCAAGCTTTATTCCAAAGAGATCTCAAAGTCAACAAAATGTAGAGGGTCTATATAATCATAATCGATATTATTCATGTGAAGGATTAAAAAAGTAAAGTGGATGAGACTCATAAGGAACATGTTTGTAAGAAGATGACCATCTCAATGATGGAGGAGAAACTATTTTGCCATGCCTTCAAAGGGAGAGGGGGAGATTATCTTGAAAACCTCTTTTCCCATAATGATAGAGTTCATATGAGCTTAAGAACACGCTCAAGTTCCCTCCCAAAAACATATTAGAGCCACATAATAAAGAAGATGGTTGATAGAATCTGGAGCACGTGTCCAAGATGTGTTGTCTTAGTTTCTTGCTAAGATCCTTGCACCCAAGTGAAAGTATTGATGCAAGCTGCTCAATACGTGTTTCATAAAAATCTTGGTGGAGGGGGATAACTTATACATTGCTATTGTCATTATGTCTCACAGAGCTCTTAGTGGAGGGGAATAAACCACATGCTCAAGCTCTATCTAAAAGAGATGCCCCCTATGAAGAGAGGGTTTGAGAATGTGGTCAACAAGCTCTGGCACAAGGAAATCTTAGGAAGAGAGGTTTATCCAAGCTTGATCATGTGCTCAAGCTCTATACTAGAGACACCTCAAAGGTGTGTTAAAGAGATATGTTTATTATGGGCCTTATTGTGTGTTCAAGCTCTATCTCCTAAGACGTTTTAAAGACAAAGATAGGATTTGACTCTCTTTCCTTCTTGAGGTAGATCTTGGATATGTGCTCAAGCTTGTAGCACCTCTTCTATCAGCGGGCTCTCTTTAAGAAGGTAGAGCTTATCCATGTGCTTCTATATAGGACCAAGCTTCTATCTAAAAGATAGTTTGAAGAGGTAGTATGAGCAGGTGGTGAAGATTGAGAGAAGGTTCCACAACACATGTGCAAGCCCAATGTTTTATGCTTTTAAGATTCTAATTTTATGGTGTAAAGTATTTAGCCTCACAGTGATTGCATTTGGACTTCAATCAATTCCAAGTCTCCTAGTTGTACTATTGCATACCACAAAATTTTGAATTTCAAATTTGCATCTTAACTATAAAGAGGTATATCTCTAACAAACTATTTTCTCATTTTGGAGCATTAGAGATGTCACCTCCCTCTTCTACAGGCTTCAACTATGATTTGAATCTTGACACAAGGGTCAGGAAAGCTTGAGCATGTGGTCAACAAGCTGTGGCATAGGGACATCTTAAAGCCACATAATAAAGGAGGGGATTACCACTAGCTTGGTCAGGTTCCTAGGTCATGTACCCAAGCTCTCTCTTACCAATATCTCCCCCTTCCCCCTCTCCCCCTCCCCAAAAGGAAGAGAGGTTTATCCAATCTTGATCACATGCTCAAGTACTATCCTAGAGACACCTCAAAGGTGTGTTAAAAAGATATGGTTATTATGGTCCTAGTGTGTGCTCAAGCTCTATCTCCTAAGACGTCTCTAAGACAAAGATAGGGTTTCTCAAAATTTTTGATTTCAAATTTATATTTTAAGTGCTATGATGTACATCTCTAACAAACAATTTTTTGATTTTTGAACACTAGAGTTGTCACCTCCCTCTTCTAGGGGCTTCAACTAGGATTCCAATTTCGACACAAGCCAAGAAAGCTTGAGCATGTGGTTAACAAGCTCTGGAGCCCCAAGAGAGACACCAAGGAAAACATGTTTCTATTGCAAGAAAATATATCTTGTAATACCAACAAGCTTTTGTTTTATTATTTAGAGAATCACAACAAGAAAAAGAACATCACTAGCAAGAAATCTTCATGTAGCATCATATAAGCAATTCTCTAACGGTTTTATCTTCAAAAAATTTTATCATTCTCTTCATATTCTTCATATTTTTCATTGATAGAAAAAGAGAAAACAAAAGATGCACTAGCTTCCTTGGTCCGGCCTTTTGGCAAGCATCACAAGTGCACCAATATTGCACATCTCGATGTAGACTAGGCCACACAAAACCGGATTTGAGAATCTTCCTGCTAGTTATTTCTTGAGCAAAATGTTTGCCACAAACCCCCTTATGGCAGCTTTTAATCACATCCATAATTTCCTTTGCTATTAGCACCATTCTAAGCACTGCATTCTTTCCTTTGCAATATAGCACATCATTTATCAAGCGGTATTTAGTGGCCTTAGTAGCCAGCCACCTTTTCTCACTCTTACTCATATGTGTAGGCGCCTCACCATGCTCAAGAAAATAAAGCACATCTTGTAGTTGAAACTTACCCTGAAACAAGGGAAGCTTTACTGCAATGATGCCCACCATTACCTCTTTCAATTTTTTCAGCTGCTAGAGCATCTGCGTTGCCATTTGTGTGCCTTGGCACAAAATAGATTTGGGTTTTTTGTAGCTTCCTCATGAGAGTTTTAGCTTCTCTCATTTTCACTGCTAAGTTATCATTTTTACAAGCGTAGATTCCTTTCATTTGCTTAACAATTAGCATAGAATCCCCAAAAACATTAAGTGGAGTGACACCATGTGAGAGACACCACCTTAATTCTAAAAGCAAGGCTTGATATTCTACCTCATTGTTAGAATGGACATCCTCCAAGATGATACCTTCTCCATAAAGTTTGTCACCTTCAAGACTGAACACCACTATTCTTGCTGCCGCTTTGTCTTTAATACACTTGTAGGCCCCATCACAGTAGAGGGCATGGGCATCCTCCACCCGTGGCGGGTCCTCAAGAGGAGGTGTCTCCTCTTTTACCTTTCCCTTCTCTTTTTCCTTCTTTTGATGGCATCTATGGGTCAACAAAGCAGATAGGCAGGCCCGAGTAGAGTCCTCCATCCTTGAAGGTGTAGTCAAACTCTTGGAGTTGTATCACCCACTTAGCGATTCTGGCTAAAGCATCCATGTGCTATAAGGCATAGGGAAAATGCTATTCTATCGTGATCACTGTGAACGGCCTAGGGAGAAGATAAGGACGAAACTTTCTCACAGCAAACATTAGAGACAAAACTATCACCTCCACCATCTTGTACCCTCGTTCTAATGCTATCATGATTGCCGAAGTTATTTTGGTCATCTAAGGCCATTTCGAGCCCTGTTTTAGAGCCACAAGGTTGCAAACAACAGTTTCAAGGTACACTGTGATTTCAGCTGTATTGACCGAACATGGGTGCATAGGTTACAAATTTCGAATCTGTAATTTTTGAGGTGTTTGCAAGAAGAAAACATAAGGTTTATCTACAAACAGGTTGTAGATTACATATACTATTGAGCAATCAGTGAAAAAGTTTGCTTGGTGTATTGCTATGCATGTGTTGTGAAAGATTGCAGAAGACTAGCTTGATGTGTTGTATCCTTGTTTGTGATAATGGCAGAGAATAGTGGAAATCCCATAATTGAGTAGCTCAACAAGAACAACTACCCTTCATGAAAGTTTCGTGTGACAAACTTCCTCATTGGAAAGGGCATTTATGAGTTTATTTCAGGTGAAGAAAAGGAGCCAAAGCTGGGTATCCCTCCGATTGTAGATGAATTAAAAGCATGGAAAGAATGGAATGCGAAAGACAAAAGGGTGATGTACTGGTTATCAATAGTCATTGATAATACGATGTTGGGACATATAAGGAATGCAGAAACTTCACATGCAGCTTTGAAAATTTTTGAGAACATGTTTTCAGTAAATACAAAGGCACGAAAGATTCAACTCAAGCAAGAGTTGAATGCCTTGAAGAAAGGGAAAATGTCTATCAATGAGTATGCATTGAAGGTGAGGAGCATTGTAGATGCTTTAGCAGCAATTGATGCAATGCCTAATGATGATGATTTGGTTTCATCCACTTTGAGTGGCCTTAACAATGAGAAGGCATGGAAATCATTTGTTACTTCAGTATATATGTACGGAAGCCATTTCTAGATTTTGATGAGCTGATCTCTCTCATGATTACCAAAGAGATCAATATGCCGAGTGACTCATCTGAAAAAAATGGTGAACAGGTTCAAGCTTTTTACTCAAGTTCCAAAAGGGGACGTGGTAGATTCTCTTCGAGAGGCCGTGGTATGGGATGTGGTGGCGATAACTAGCAAAATAGGTTTAATCAGCAATTTGGTGAAATGCAGGTTTTAGGAGGTCAAGGAAACTTTAGAGGTAGGGGGAACTCTAGAGGAAGAGGTGGATGGCAGAATAGAGGATCTGGAAATTCTGCTATTGTTTGCCATTATTGTGGAAAAATAGGTCATATTGCAGTAAATTGTTATGCTAAGAAGGATGACATTCACAGTGGTAAATTGCATCAAGGAAAATATGCATCATCTTCCCGACAGAATGAAGACAAAAATGAGCGTCTGTTTGTTATGCAGCATATGATGAATGTAGTTACATGAAAGGGGACACATGATGATGAATGGTATGTCAATTTAGGTGCATCTAATCATATGACCAATCATGTTGAATGGTTTGGGGAGATGCAGGACTTACAAAATGCAAGTTATGTATAGACAGGTGATGATTCATGCCACCCAATTTCACACATTGGAAAGATTCCCTTGTCCTTGTATGATGGCCAGACAAGGAGTTTGACAGATGTATTACATGTGCCATCAATTACAAAGAATCTAGTGTCTATTGGCCAAATGGTAGAGTAGGGGTTGCAGGTCGATTCAATGTAAAATGTTATTTTGTAGAAGACTTTAATGATAAGTGTAGGTTGGGCGCAAAAGGAAGTAGAATTGGCCGCATGTTCACTTTAGATATTGGAATTTCTGCAATGGATGCTGCTATGTATGCTAAAGGAAAAGGAGTAGTTGCATATATTGAAATATGGCATAAATGTATTGGATATACAAATATGCAAAGGCTAAAATTAATGCAGTCCAGAGGATTGGTTACAGGGTTTCCTTCATTTAGAGTTGTGGAATTGCATAAAGTCTGTAAAGCATGCTAGTTTGGTAAGCAGGCAAGACAACCCTTCTCGCATGATAGAGAAGTGAGTAGAAAAATACTTGATGTAGTGCATACAGATGTTTGGGGACCTACATAGAATGTACCTCTTGGTGGCAGCAAATACTTTATCACATTCATTGATGACTGTTCAAGGAAGTTATGGGTATACTTCATGAAGAAAAAAAGTGATATGTTTGAGCACTTCAAATCTTTTAAGGCAGTTGTTGAAACAGAAGTAGGCTTAAAAGTGAAGTGCTTGAGATCAGATGGAGGGGAAGAGTACCTCTCTAATGAGTTTAGTGGCTTCTTGAGGACTCATGGGATAAAGAGGAAATTTACTTACAGGTATACCCCATAGCAAAATGGGGCTGCAAAAAGAAAAAATAGGCATATTGCAGAAGCCACACGGGTATTAATGGCTGAAAAAAATATGCCCAAATATTTTTGGTCTAAGGCTATCCATACTACTGTCTATATTATGAACAAAATCCCCATAGCTGCAGTTCATGGGATGACTCCCTCTTGAAGAATGCTTTACTGGCAAGAAGCCCGATGTATTGCACTTGAAGGTATTTGGATGTGTTGCATATGTTCATGTGCCAGATGAGATACGAAAAAAGCTTGATCCAAAGGCAGAAAAATGTATTTTTATTGGATACTCTTTAGAGGAGAAAGGGTATCGCTGTTATAACCCTGTCACACAGGTGAGTTCAGAGTGAGCAGGGATATTATCTTTGATGAGATGGGCAGTTGGTATGCACTTGATGGTGATGTATTAAATGATGATAATGATCAGGAAAGCTATGTGCAGAAAGAAAAACAAGAAACACAGAGTCTTAGTGGACTAGAAACATCATCTGGTACTATACCTACAGTGAGCCCTTGGTCTCGAAGACTAAGGAGTAGCCCCACATCTTTAGGTGAATCTATAAGTGTTGTAGGGAAGGACAAAGGAAAGAAGAAAGTGTTGGATGGTAATGATGCATCTACCAGTCATTTGGGATTTGATGGAGATTCTAGTGGTTCAGAGAGTTTGGATGATGAGCTTGGTATTTCTTCAGTCAGGACACTAAGTGTACAGAGAGCTCATAGTAATGTAAAGGCTCCATTGAGTGATCCGGTGGTACGCAGATCTAGCAGGGTCTAATACCATGTTGAAAGATTTGGTTTTGAAGGTTATGCAACTCACCATTATGCTTATATGATGAAACTAGTAGAGGATGTTAAGCCCACTTGTTTTGAGGATGTTGTTGGTCATGCTCATTGGGATGCAGCAATGGATGAGGAGATGGCTGCATTAGAAGCCAATAAGACTTGGGATTTAGTACCCTTACCTAAGGATAAGAAAGCTATTGGCTGTAAGTGGGTTTACAAAGTCAAGCATAATGTAGATGGTTCAGTTAGTAGGTATAAAGCTAGGATGGTTGCAAAAGGCTATGCTCAAACATATGGCATAGATTATGAAGAGACATTCAATCCAGTTACTAGGATGGCAACTGTTAGATGTGTGATTGCCTTGGCAGCAGCCAAAGGTTGGAGTTTGCAGCAAATGGATGTTAAGAATGCCTTCTTGCATGGTGAATTGCAAGAAGAAGTGTATATGGAGCAGCCAATAGGTTATGATGATTTAGAGCATCCCACATATGTGTGCAGGTTAAAGAAGGTGCTCTATGGGCTGAAGCAAGCACCTAGAGCATGGTCTGACAAGATTGGAGAGTATCTTGTCAATGTTGGATTTTGTATTTCTGATGTTGATCACTCACTTTATGTGAGAAAGGGAGATGTAGGTTTGGTCATCATAGTCATATGTGGATGACTTGATTATTACAGGTGACAGTGACAATGGAATTGCTGAAGTTAAGAACTTCTTGAAGAAGAATTTTGAGATGAAAGATTTGGGTAAGCTAAGATACTTTCTTGGTATTGAGGTGATCAGATGTGATGATGGTATATGGCTATCTCAAAGGTAGTATGGCTTGGATATGTTATCCAAGTATGGTATGACAGCATGTAAACCTCTTTCAGTACCATTGGAGCAAAAAGTGAAGTTGAGTGCCGACGTTGGGGATGAGATAGAAGACCTTACTATGTTCAGGAGGATTGTAGGGAGTTTGATTTACATGACTATCACAAGGCCAACGCTGTTGGCCTTGTCAGTCAGTTTATGCAGATGCTTAGAAAGCCTCATTTTGGATGCAGTTAAACGTATATTAAGATATGTGAAGTCCACTTTACATTATGGAGTTTTTTATGAGGCAGGTAAGGATGTACAGGTCTTTGGATACACAGATGCAGATTGGGCTGGTAGCATGTTAGATAGAAGATCTACTAGTGGATTCATATTTTCCCTTGGTAGTGCAGCAGTTACATGGAGCAGCAAAAAGCAACCTACATTTGCTTTATCGAGTACAGAGGCTGAGTATAAAGGTGCTGCTATGGCAGCATGTGAGGTGGTATGGCTACAAAAGTTATTAGGTGATTTGGATGTGTAGGGAGATGGTCCAATTGTCATTCATTGTGACAACATGAGAAGCATACAGTTAGCTAGGAATCCAGTGTTCCATGCTAGGACAAAACACATTGAGATGCACTACCACTTTGTGATAGAGAAGGTACTTGCAGGAGAGATTGACTTGGTATATGTTAACACATAGGATCAGATAGCTGACATTTTCACAAAGGCATTGGGTGTAGAGAAGCTTCGAAAGTTCCGAAGCTTACTTGGAGTTGCAGAGATAGAGTTGAGCTTGAAGGGGAGTGTTGAGATGGCAAGCTCAACAGATGCGGACATTGATGATAGACCGCTTGGCTAGATGGGTCCGCATGTCTACACTTAGCATGTGGTGGTCATTATGACACTCACATGGCCACTGACTTATCACTTATTATATTTAGGTTGTTACACCTACCTACGAATTAGCTATTTTTGACCCATCCGATCCCCAGAAATGGAAATTGTTAATACTGGCACTATACGTTAAGTGGGAGATGGAATAGCTTGCATTCATGGTTTGAACAAAGTAATGCTAGCAAAGATATAGCCCCAGTTGATTAGTGTAGTCGGTTATGCACTGTTTGACTTAGAAGGCCACTTTCCTTTATGTTGTATCTTATCTATACTTTGTGTACATTATATAGCAAGTGGAGGAAGAAGAAAAAATCAGCAAGAAAACGTTTTGGCCTCCATCTCTCTTCTTGTATTCTTGAGTGAGCTTCCTCGTGTGTATACAGTGTGTGTTTGGCGCAACAACTCAAGCAAAGTCCCCCACCATGCGATTCTTGACAATCTAGGGAGGAAGGTAAATATAATCTGATGGAGAGGGCAATGGAATAAGAGGAGAAGATTGTAATAGAGGATAAGATAAGTCATAGAATGAGGGTAAATGAAGTGATAAGGAAGGTGGAAAAGATGGAAAATGCATCAAAAAGGTTTGAAGGGAATTTGTCAAAAAACAGAAGGAATAGGAATGGTAGAAAGAGGTTCAGAAGGGGTAGGAGATATGAGAAATGGTATCAGGTTTAGATTAAAAAAAAGAAACATATAAAGGAAAAATATAAGATATGAGGGAATAAGACAAAAGATCTTCAGGATCCAATGCATAGAAAGAACAACGAAAATGAAGATCCTAGAAAAAGGAATCAGTAGATAATGCATGATTAGTAAGATAGCTCAATAACTGAGATTGTAAAGGTTGGATATTAGATTTATGGAATACACTCTTGAGACGACGAGGTTCCAAAGCAGCAATCTCCAAAGGTGGATACCAGGCATGTCCTTGACACCAAGATGTCTGCTCATGATAAGTCTTCAAACTCTCTGCTAGAAAAAGCTCTACTTAGTGCACATACATAACAGCTTGCAAGATCACATCCCCCACATAAACATTTAGATCTTCCTCATCAGGGATCTGCAAATGACCTGTAAGATATGTAAAAGATAATAATTGAAATTCATGGGAAACGAAAACCAGCTCATCCACGAATCTATCAAAAACAGCTCTCAACAAATCTGCAGACCATAGATTTGACCATCCTTCCTCTAGAGGTTCCAAATCCACATTGCTTAAGGATATATATAAGGCAAAATATGTGCTGATGATATTTAACCCAAAAGGAAGGAGGTGATGACACCAAGTCAGTATAGGGAATAAAATCTTCCTACACAAAAATCATGCGCTGTTGGAGGCATTCTACTTTAGCAGCAAATCCATCACACAGCTTAGCTTTATGCTACAATTGGTTAAGCTCCTCCCTAGAAGATACGACTGAAGAAACTACATGGGCTAGAGGAGGAATAGAAAGAGTGGAAACTTTCTGATTAAGCTCCTCAATAAGTTTCTTTTGGGCCTCAACAGTTTCTTGAGAATGCTACAATTGACCTTCATAAGTTTCCAATTTACGAGTTGTCTCTAACATCTCCTCAAGAGCTGCATTTTTGTCAGTTGTTAAGGACAAATTCTCAGCTTCTAATGTAGGTACTTTAGCTTTCAGCTCTTGAATTTTGGCTTTCTAGTAATCCATCAAAACAGTCGCCTCAATCATTTGCTTATCAATGTTACTCAAGGTAGCTTTTTTTAATGCCAAATCCTCCAAGGATTTACTCAATTGGCTGGTCAATGAGTCCACCTCATCTTGCAAGGAAGTATACACTCCTGTGTAAATAGCCTAAAGACATGATGCAAGGGAGATATCCAATGTGGACACCAAAAACTATCTGAGAGAGCAATGGTCCAGCTATCAATGTCTATAAGAAAGCAAAAATCTGTTGATCTAGCTGTCCATCCCTCTGAGCGGTAAATAGGTTAGGACATGAGATGAGAGGAACACAGGAAGGGAACTACTAAAAATAGGAGTAGTATCCTTGACCAGAGGATCTATAATTGATACCGCAGAGGGACTAGGTGGCCCTTTAGTAGGTCGGCACTTAATTCAGGAAAATATTAGAGGGGGCTCATCCTCTGAATCTGAGTTTACCTATAATGGGGGAGGGGATGGAACAAGAGGTGGTGGGTGCTTCAGAAGAGGAGCACGATCAGCCATTGGTACACCACCAGAGAAGGAGGGGAAAGAGTGATGATCTTATGAAGAAAAGCATCATAATACACATTACTGCCTTGACCTTTTCTGACTCTTTGGACATGTTGATCCATCTTGGCTAACATGAAGGCTAACCAATTAAATTTAGCCCCTTCTAGGATCCGAACAAAAGTAGTGAAAAGCTCCTTAGAGAGACATTTAGATGCAGGCTTGCCCCAAGCTGTCTTGCACAAACTAGCAAAGTTGCTTCCATATCGAGGAGGCGATAGGAGCAACAGAAACCCCTGAAATGGTAATAACCTTGCTAGACACCAAAGGGGTAGACGTCTCCTTCTGAAGAAGGGAAATGATCTCTTTAGCTATCAATAATGGGTTTGCACTAAGGATAAAAGAAGCTCAAAGACGTAAACACAACGCATCACTGATGTTGGTTGTGGATAAGTAGAAGCGTCCGTTATAAACCAAGCCAGAATGGTTCTTGTATGAGGCCAGGAAGGAGTAGCAAAGCTTTTTATCCACTGGTAGAAACTTCAGGGCCACAAAAGGACAAAGACCAGTATGACGAATACAATCTGTCTCCAAAAGGAGGGAATAATCATGTACTGGCAATGGCGCATGTTGGATCACAAGTGGGGGAGTAGAGGAAGATGATGCCATTTAGACTACATAGGATGTCCACACACACACACACAACAAAGAAAAAATAGGAAAAGTTCCTGCAAAACCCAAACAAAACCACAGCTAAGAAGGATATCATGGAAAAGTTGCAATAGAAAAAAAAAGATTAGGACTGGACCGAACTTCCCCAAACAAACCACAGCCAACGGGAAAAATTCAACATGACCTATGCACACGTGCGACCAAAAGATTCGTGATATGCATGACAATCAAGCACCCTGATCCCCGTAATCAAGCACGCAAAAAGAAATATATAATTTTTATCATACCGTAGCCGAGACTCAACCGAAAATAGAATGACTGACTCAGACCATCATGGACAAATACAACCAACCTCTTGACTAAGAAATCCCAATCCTTGTAATCGTTGAACGTACACCTAAAGTGCGGTGAAGTGAGCGAGTGATCACTATCGCATTCATTTTAATCAATGAAAAATTAGTTTGTAATTAATTTTTAATTAAACCCTTAATGCATGGTGGATCGATTTTGTAACCCAATCCCACTCTGACAAAATAACTAATTGATTGGACTAAGGGTCTCTAAAAATGCAGTTCATTTTTACAATTATATCATGTTTGGCGCAAAGCGCATGCATGCATGACTTTAGGGGATTTATTTTAATTACAATTTAAATGTGTCTGTAGCACATGTGCGCGTGCATTGGGAATGGATTTTAATTTACAAATTACGTGGTTTATGGTGCAACAGTGCTCATGCAATGGTGGGGTTCCTTTTATAATTAACGCTTGGGTTCATTTTAATTACAATTTATAATGTGCAGTGTATTCATTTGGTGGGTGCAACGGTCAGTAGATTTTAAATTACAATTAATGGTGTGTTATGGTGCACGTGGGAGAGGGAAAAATGAAAGGAACTTGGTGGTGGATGGACACCCACAAGGTCTGAAATGCACTCCGTGTCCAAAGAATCTGCACAACATAGAAAAAAAATCCACAAGTGGGAACAGCAAGGCAACTAGGGAAGAGTCTGCCTCCTGTCAAATACAAACCAAAAGATGAATACCATGATGCACCAAAGAAAAAGATGGGGCACTTGTGTAATGTGGATGATCACATCATTGGGGAAGGGGGATTGGAAAAATTTTATGGGTCCGTTTTAAGATATATCGGCCATTTAATAGGATTTTGGGGTGTTTCGTTTAACATTAAAGTTGTGTGTTTAAGTTTGTTTTAGTTTTACTATTTATATTTTTGTTTTTTGTGTTTTTTTAAATTGTGGGGATGGGTGGTGGAAGGGTAAAAAATGTAGATAAAATTGGTTTTTAGGTTGTGTGTTTGTGGTTATTGTTTATTTGTTTGTTGTTTGTTCTTTTTTTAAAAAAAAGTTAATATGTGGAGGCATTAGAGGATTTGTGTATGGATCGTTTTGTTTTTCAAGTGATGTGCAAAATTTCAAAATGAGTATAAATGAATTAGGTATTGGATTCGGGGTTTTTGTTTTTGTTTATTTGTTTGTGTGATGTTTTGTTGGTTTGTTTTTTTTTTTTCTTTAAATGAGTTTGGTATTTATATATGCAATGTAAGCTCATGAAATACTGAAAAAACATATGAAAGAATGTGTGGAATTTTTGTGGGATTTTTTTTGAATTTTTTAGTTTTTTATTGATTTTTAAATGATTTTTTGAAATTTTATGAATTGTGAAAGGATTTTGAAATTTTTATAATATTTTTTGTCATTTATTCATGTGTGTTCAATAAATTTTTTCCAAAAATCAGCAATTGATTAATAATTTTTCTGTGATTTTTATTTTTATAGTTTTTTAAATATTTTTAATTATTTTATGGTTTTTGGTATTTTTAATGGATTTTTTAATGAGAATGGGTTTGAAAATTACGTGTGAACAACTGCTAGCACATACGAATTGTGCAGAACTACGTACGAATGACTACATTGTGTGAATGACTACTAACGTCTGCACCATCGCACGAACAAGACTGGATGCACGTCCTTGCGTGGGAATACTCATGAGCAACTCCCAGACACAGCACAATAGCGCCTACGAGCGCAACAACACCCACAATTGGTGTGATGGGACAAGGTGTTGTTGGGTGACGTGTTGGGGTGCAAAAGTTTGGGTGTTATCGATGGCAGGCATGTCGACGGAAACGGAGGGGTTCACAGGAACAGGGGCTAAGAGGGGGAAAGTGGGAAATGGTGGAGGGGTTTTGCAGGGGAACAGGGACTAGGGGGGTTTTAAGCGAGGGGGGTGGGGGAAGGGGAGCTTAGGTAGGGGTGGGGGGTAAGGGAAGGGTGGGGGGCCTAGGAGGGGGTGTGGGAAAAGGGAGTAGTGGGGGGGGGTTGGGGGGGAGGGGGGGGGGGGTGTGGTGGGGTTACCGGTGGGATGAGGGCTTGTCGGGGTAAAGGGGGGAAGTGGCAGCGGGCAACAGCGTGGAGAGAGGAAGCACAAAATCAGGTGGCACTAGGACCGGCCGCGAGTGCGGCGTGGAACGCGGCACAGGCGGCAATGTGGAGGACAACACGGCGCAGAACAACCAGCAGGGCAGTGGGGCAATGAGCAGCGACGCGGGCGGTGTGGAATTTAGCGGACGGGGGGACAGAAGGACCAATGGGCAGTGGGGCAATGGTCAACAGCACGGGTGGCGGCTAGCACGAGCGGGAATCACAGCGAGTGGGGGCAGGGGAAGAGGCCCCATGGTCGAGAGGTGGCTACAACGCCGTGCGGGAAGGGGGAGGAGGAAGAAGAAGAGAAGGAGAGGAGGAAAGGAGATGGAGGCATGATGGAAGAGGGAGGGAGGACAAAGGGAGAAGAAGGGTGGAGGAGGAGGAGAATGGAGGAGGAGAAGAAGAAGAAGAAGAAGGAGGGGAGGAAGAAGAAGAAGAAGAGAGAGAGAGAGAGAGAGAGAGAGAGAAGCAGAGGGAAGAAGCAAGGAAGGGGGTGTCGAGGAGAGAGAGGGAGGGGGAGGAGAGAGAAAGAAAGAAAGAAAGAGAGAGAGAGGAGGGAACCGTTGGGGAGGGGGGAGTGTATTATGATTTTTTAAATTTAATTTATTTAAAAAATAATTAGAAAAAAAAAGAAAATCAAAGGTAGTCCCTCCTCGTCCCGCACACAAGTGTAGGGCGGGGGCAAAAAAATTGCCCCCGCCACGAGGATGAATGGTGCGATGGACACATCAGAACACTATAAATTGAAAAACACCGATATTCACGCACAACGCGAGAGGTGCTTACACACGAAAAAACACGAAAAAAAGTAATAAAGCCCAAACCGTGCATTAGAATGAAATGCCATAAAAATAAAAAATGTGTTGAAAGGCAGGGAAAAGACAGTGGAAAAATGCAATAGGAGGTCTGGGGAAAATGCAGGGTGTTCACATGAAAAAAATGCAAAAATCGAGCTCGAAAATGCATATGGGGATTAATATCGGAGAATCCATTCGTTGGAATGAAGTGTAGGAAGAATGAGAAATGTGCCCAAGAGCGTGCCCCAAAATCTTATCACATCAAAACACAATTCCAATCAATATAAGAGGCTTTCATGTGGGAAAAACCCAACAATCATACCCGAAAAGGGATTTGAAAATTAATAATTAATGATTCGTCCACCAGAATGGAGGGCAATCAAAAGGAAAAATGTCAGGACATAGATTATCTTCAGTTCTAGCACATTAGAACTGAGTTCCAATGGGGTTAGGAGGCGGTCACATGGGAAAAATATCCAATGTGCGGGAATTACGTCAAAAATTAATAACTTTCAATCCGTTGCACAGAATAGGGGGTGGTAAAAAGGAAAAAGGTACAGTTTAAAGGGATACACATGTGTGTAAGGTAGGATTTGGGTTGTTGTAAAATTAGGATGTGTTCACATGGAAAAGCGACCAAAACACAGTGTAAAGAAAAAATAACAACAGGAACGGCCTCGTAGGTAAGGGAGATGAGGGCTCCTGGGTGGGCAAAGGACCTATTAAGATAAAGTGAAGACATGGGATATACGTAGATTTTGTGAATGACATTTGCAAGATGTATGCTCAATAGATGCACAGGGACGCATCCCCACACTTAAAACCTTACTGGGTAGGGTGAAATGACTTCGCATGAACACAAGACGTGCCATCGGATTGTACATTAATGTCCCCACACTTAAAACATGATCATCACTTGCAAACCGAAGGTGTAGGGTTAGAAAAACTTAGCCCAGTTTACCGAGCATTGCGGTTCACTGTTGACGTCGCATCCTGTGTCGCATTCAGCTGCAGGAGGTACCAAGATGTCTTCATAGCATACGCAAGGACCACATAACAGCACCCAGGGAGGCAGCTTTGCTGATGAAGAAGCAGGAATTTCGGAGATGACAAATGATATTGCACTCAGTGCTGCATAGTCACTCAAATGGGGAGGAAAGAACAGTCACTCGCCCCATAACATACATCACTCGATGAATCTCGCAGAGAACCCCATAACATACACCCGATTTAGAAATCGACAAGGAAAATGGGACAGGAGTATGCCAGTGTGCACAATTGATGGTGCATAAGTGTGTCCAACCCCGTCTGGCATAAGTGCAAGCAGAAAGGCTAGGGAGGCTTATGATCCAGTGTACAGAACATGGTGATGTATCCTATGGTGACGACAGAGACCCATCCCATGGGTGCATAGGGAAACAAAAACATACCTTGCGCCAAGTTCCGTAACTTCCCTCAATCTCGATGATTGTTTTGAGGACACACCAGTCACACTTGACTCCCCTCTAATTAACACTCGGTTTGAGAATATAAGAGGGCAACTCGATCCTTACACCCATTATTGTTATCTTCACAATCGCTTGTGCAAAGGTTGTATGCCTTCCCCTCAAGGGAGAGGGGGAAACCCTCTTGACAGGCTCCTTCCCAATGTGGAGAGGGTTTTTCAAGCTTGAGAATGTGCACAAGCTATGACCCAAATACATATCAAGGAGTCATTAAATAGACAGGGTTTAGATACAAGCTTGAGCACGTAGTCAAGCAGGCTATCTCATAGCTATCTCAATGAGAGAGGAGAAAATACTTTTCCATGCACTCAATGGAACATGGGGAAATCATCTTGACAGACTCCTTTCCCATAAGAAGAGGGTTGCTACAAGCTTGAGAAGGTGCTCAAGCTATTGTGGGAGCTCTTCGAACTCTACCCTGAGACCTACGGACCACTTATTACTCAAGTGTTTCGAACTGAGCAGCCATGGCTACCTCTCACATAGCCATCGTGCTACGCCTACCTTGTGGGTGTAGTGAGCTTACCTTGATGCTCGATCGAGTACCCTCCTCTTTCTTGCACCCCTACAGCTCCATGATCCTTGAGGCGAGCTCAAGCAACCTCAATCCCTCTCCCATGAACTTCATCCCCCATAGCCACGTTCAAGACCAGAGGAGAGAAGAGGGGAGGAGAAGATGAAGAGGGAGAATGGGGAGCTTCTTCTCCAGGTTCCCTTGCCCTCCCATGATCACTCCCTCACACACTCTCACGCTCTCAGTCCCTCTCACAAGCACAAGCAAGGAGGCATGAAGGTGAGAAACAGGAGGAGAAGAAGTAGGCGCTCTTTGCCACACACGAGGATGCTCTTCTCATTTACCTTTTAACTTTATATACATGCCCTTAATTTCCATGGGCAGTTGTCCCCCTTTTTACATGGCCGGCCATTAGCCTAGGCCCTTTTTCCCATTGTCCCTCTATCTTCCTAGATTCCTTTCCACCGCCCGTCTACATTTACAAATTGCACGGCGCTCTTTTACAAGATTTTAGGGTGCACCTTTATATTTTAAAATGCGCCCTCCTATTCCTGCTTCAGTCGGGCTACTTCTTTTTGTTTTTTCCACCTTTGCCCTGCGTCTTTCCCGCTTTCTTTTGCTTTCTTTGTGTTGGGGTTAACATTACCCCCCTCCTAGACGAGTGCCAGTCCCATGGCACTGCGGCGGTAAGTAGTGGGATAAGGGATGCTAGTGGTTGGTGTGACTAGCGGTTGGAGGACACTGAGGCTTGTGAATGAGAGGTGATGGGGTGTGATGATGAGGCCCAAGAGAGATTCCAGCGTGCTTTAGGCTTGCTGACAATTGCCACATCTGTCTCACTATTCTAGCGCCCCTCTGGACTGGTCGTCGTTTGAGTATCCAAAATGTCTGAAACAAGAAGCAGTCCCTTAGGAAGATGGTATTGGGGGGATTTATTCTGGAGAAACTCCCGAACGCTGTTTTTTGTGAAAAGCCGTGGCATGGGCTGAAAAACCCTTGTCTGGGAGGAGAGGATCTTCGGTTTTGAGGTGAAAGTCTTCAGGCTTATGGTGCTAATAAGCGATTCGTAGATCTTGATGTAGTGGGCATGGATCATCGGACGGTGAGGTTCCAAGATCTATGCCAATGGCAGCCCATCAGTGGGCGGATGGTTGTCAACATGAAATCTGTGGAGCTACTGGAACCATTGCAGCGAAGCTCCTGAAGTTGCAGTAATGGGGTCATGTCGGACTTCTGGAAAAATTCCTCGTCATTGGAGGATGTAGTAGACGATCGCCTTCAGCCAAGCAGCCCGTTTTGGAAACATGAAGATAACTTGCAAGAAAAGTGGTGCACTTCCTAGGGGGTGTGTCTGTCTCACTATGCAGTGCATGGTGCCCGTGCGAGTGGAACTGGGAGATGGGTCTAACCTTGGGCAAGCCCTTGGTAATGTCCCACACTTGAGGACCCAGTTGTGCGGCTTCTGAGGTGCGATGCGAAGCTCAGGGTGACAGGTCCGAAAGTCCTACCCTTGATGTGCCCTAAGCGTGAAGTGGGGGAGGGGCTAGAGAGGACTCTAGATGCAGTGAGTACGGTGCACCACGATAGTGAACGAAGGCAGCGAGCACTTTTTTTTTTGTGGTGAATGAGAAAGAGGGCATTGGGCGATGCATGGGGCACCCCTTTAGTCACGGGGTGGTCGCAAGCATTGTGATAAAAATGCGACTTTGTAGGTATTCCTTAATACCGGTTCTAGCTCTTAGAGGAGTGGTGGACAAAAAGGGGTGTTTACACCTTGCAAAACAGGTGTCACTCATATTTTCTAATGGTTCTAAGCAGAAGGCCGGGAGGAGAGTAGCGCGCATCATCAACCTCACCATGGCTCTACTATCTATTCCTAGGTTAAGATAAAAAAAGAGTGGAGGGAGATGGGCTTCCTCTGCGGCAGGTTTCTGGAGTAGCAAGAATTTGAGAAGTCGAAGGTAATTACAAGTGGTTAAGAATGCTGGATCGGGGCAGGAGGAGAAATCTACAAGGAAACGGTTTATGGAGGGAAGTATATCTTCTGCCCTAAATGTTAAGCATTCCTCTGGGCTTCTAGCATTTACATTATAGATTCTCGGGAAGTCAAAATCCCCATGCAAATCTCTGTTGTAATCCACTCCATGCCTACAGGGGTAGGGCATGTAGATAGGATCATTGCGCTCTTCGGGGAGGGAGCTACAAAATGCGGTCCATGCATCAAAATTGGTGTCCCAAATCCTCCTCCGCCATTTTGGCTGTGCCTGGTAGCCTTGGACGGATTTGGGAACCAGACCGACCTTGTCTTCCCAGTGTTCTCGTGGCTCTTGCCTCCACCTGGTTACTATTATGCTTCTCTCTTCCATCCATTTGTTTGCGAGTTCGTTAGCCAGATCTTTGATCTTGGCTACGACTCCTAGATGTAGGGCCCGGTCCAGGGATCGTGAAAAGGCGAATGAGAGCTCGAATGGCCTCTTATGTAGCTCTCTCTGGCGCCATATGACCAACTCCTGGGGCCAATCTACCGGATGTGTATCATTTCGCAATGGCATGGGCTCCTCAGGAAGTTGTCGTGGAAGTACGCGCTCTCGGCGTTGGGCCTCTTCTGCTAACTCCTGCCTCCTTCTCCTTGCTGCAATTATGCATTCATGTAGCTCGGCGTTGGCAGGTTCCTCCTGTAGGATCTCTGGTTGAGGCAGACTCGGCATCCTTTGCGGCTCGTCGTCCTCATCTTGCTCGAAGTCCGGCCCCTCTTCGGCATTTCGCGCTACCACAGGAGGAACGACTGGTGGTGGTGGCGGTGGCTGCTCTTGTTCCTGAAAACCTAACTCCTCGAGCTCCGCAGTGGAAAGGCCTGTACAGCGCAGGTAGTGGAACTGTTGCTCTTTAGTTATTCCGGTACTCGTTGGAAGCTCCCGCTCTTGAAGGCCGTATCGTAGCGCCCGGATGCTTAGTTCCAACTTTCTTTTTACCTATTCCACTGTATCATCACCCTCGGCTTGCGTCACGTGGAGCACCGTGTTGAGAAAGGCATGTCGCTGGGTCTTAGTCGTTATCTCTGCAGCCTCAACCCTAGCCTCGGCCAACATTCTTTCACACTCTGCCACCACTGCAAGCCGTTCTGTTAAATCCCTCACCCTGTCAAAGTTCTTTCTTTCCCACTCCACGGCTCTCTCCTTGGTCTTTTGCCTTTGTTCCTCTAGCTGGCCCGCCAGGGTGGTTATTACCTGTTGCTGCTCATTTGAATAGAACCATAACTAGTTTCTTTCGTTTAGTTTCTGAGCGAGCTGCTCTTCAGCGATCCCTCTTGCTTGATCAACAATGCTGAGCCTGTTGTGCGCTTCGGTCAGGATTTCTAATTTCTCTTGGACCAACTGTTCTAGGCTCTGGATTTTAGTGCGGAGCAGCCTCTTCTGATTAAAGATCATGGCCATGAGGACTTCCACGTCCTCCTGGGAGGTCTCCAGCGCATCTTGCAGTCTCTGCACTTCATCCTGTAGTCGTTTGGCTTCAGCTGGCTGAGACCCTCGGCCCTTCATTTTTTAGGAATTCAATTTCCCTGATTAGCTTGTCCTATTCCTCTTGCTCGTGCCATGACTGGGGCTCCGTTGCATATTCTTGTGGAACAGCGGCTTCACCTTCCTGAACCTCCCGGTAGAGCTGTTCCACTCGGGCCACCCTTTGCTAGAGATCACTGTATTGCTGCATCAGAAGTTTTATGTTCCTTTGTTCCTCTACCAGGCTCTGCTCCTCATCCTCCAGCCTTCGGCTTTCATTGGTTTGGGCTTGCCTCGTTTTCTCTTCTAGCTAGTCTCGCACGGCCTTCATCTCTCTCCGTCTGTCAGCTTCCTACCTTGAGACCTCTAGCCTGAGGGCTGTTGACGTCTCCTTTTCTTTCTCTAGTTCCAGCAGCGCCACCTTCTTTTCTTCTTTTGCCTTGTCCAGTTGCGTTAGCAACTCGGCCACATATGCGTCATAGTCTGCGGCGGCAAGTATGGGAGTATTGGGCATGGTAGTCGATGCCTCTAGCCTCTATCATTTGGGATCTTGCCGAGACTCTGCATCTACGGGGCGGCGGGCCTTTTCAATCGAGTTTCAGGGGCAATTTTGGCCACCCTGCTCACAAGCATCTGCACCATGATCATGAGCTGTGCCGCATCGAGAGGAGGCGTGGGGTGTGCAGCGGCGGTGGTCGTGATTTCGGCTGTTGTTGGCACAAAGGAGGGAGGGAGTGGATGTAGGAGGGACTTGCCCTTGCCTACGACCACTGGTGCTGCCTCCACACTTGCACTGGCTTCAGTTTTATGGCCGGGACTTGCGGGTTCGAGTTCTCCGTCCCCATGGGTCTCTTCCACCGACCTTCGGGTGGCTTCTGCCAGTTCGGCCAGTTCCTGGAGTCATTGCTTCTCAGCCTCTTTCTCTGCCCTCCTTTTCCTGTCCGCTTCCGCCTTCTTTAACTCCTCTCCTATTTTGGCGAACTCCTCCTCTTTCTTCCTCCTTTCTTCCTCAGCCCTTCGAGACTCTTTCTTAGCCTGTTTGATGTCAGCCCCGTTCTTCCTTACTTAATTTCTCTTTTTTCTCCTTCTGTTTCTTATCACTTTTGCTTTGTTCTGCGGGTTTGGTTGCTCGCGGAACTTCCTGCTCTCCCTCATCGCTCACTGTTCTCTCGCTCGATCTCCCTCCGCCATGGTGAGCTGAGCTTTGATGCGTCGCTTCCCCCTCCCTGACGCCCTCATTCTTTATTGCTTTGTCTATGATGGCTATCAGAATTCCCCCATATCTGATTGTAGCCGCTTTCGACGTCGGTTTCTTCCTTGCGAAACGCGGTGTTGAGGCAGGGGACTCTCCTTCTGCTGGTGCTTCTGCCAGAGTGAGGAGGGAAGCTGAACTTTGAATGGTCTTCTGCACGAATCCATTCTAGTCTATTTCTTCAGGGGTTCCTGCTGCTATGCTTTCCAACAGTGGGACCCCGATCATGTTCATCAGCGCATTGTAACGCTGGCCCGAGAAGAGGGTATAGATCATCTTTGCTTGTAGTTTCACCACTGGGTCTGGGATGTCAGCCAAGCTGATTCCATCCACAGTATGCAACGCTTCTTTCTTGACTCTCAGCATGGTGTAAATGTCTCGCCTCGGCCTTCTCTCTTTCTTTGGCACAAGTCCCAGGGCCTTTTCTACAATCGTTGCATTGAGGGGCACTTCGATTCTCCTTTCTTGTTCCCCTGTCCTTACTGTGACGGTGCCACAGTTCCTACTTTTGTCAAAATTCCTCAGGAAATCCGCGCACATGCTATAGTCCACCGCCTGTTCCACCTTCTCCACGTACTTGTGGAGATGGCATCTGTCCATTAAGTCCTTGATAGCGGGTTCCTCCATGATGGCTTCATCCAGATTCAGTGTGTGCTTGAAAGTGAACTGACTGAATCCGCGCGTCTCGATGGGATGCCGAATTTGGTCATTTCCTCTTCTGAGAATGGTAGTTTGCCTCCTTTGTCTTGTCCTGCCATGGAGGTGACCTGTCAATGCACCATGCCAACGTTTAATGCTTAACAATCGGCGCATTTCTTATTAGAACTAAGTTTAAGAGAAGAATAGATGGACTTAAAGGGGGCACACTTGCTTAGAGGTTTGACCATTGCTATTGTTTTATTCTGCAACATTTCTCCATAGAAACTTTTTAATTAACTATCTGCTAGCTAGATAACATAACTTTTCATCCTTGCTCTGCTCTTGGTCGTGCTCCCCCCCTCCGTCAGGAATCTTGCAAAGAATCCTTCCTAGGATTAGCACAGGAAGGACGAGGGAAGCACTTGTTCGCGTGGGTTGACTTACCTAGCTAATAGCCAATCGTAGAAGTTTGGATTGTATTCGAGTTGGGCCTGACAATCCAGAGTGGATGGTTGGATGGAGACTTGGGAAATGTAGGTCAAAACATCGTGGAAGAGATCTCCCGTACTGAGGCGACTAGCAACATGTAATTCTTCTTGGGTGAGGAATTGGTCAATGTCGGGGTGGGCGAGCACATGGTCATCCAGATGCTGATTACGGGTGATGGCCAAGACCCTAAACGAGATAGGTGCCACGTACGTGGGGTCATATTTGATAGTTTTGATTGCCCTACGTTGCTCAGCATTGGTCATTATGCGACAACCTTTTTTCTCCCATTGGATCCTTAGCGTAAACCACTGGTGCAAGAATGTGAAAGGTGAGCTTGCCATCTGCGTGAGCTCTTACAGCTCCTGTTCAGGAGCAGAATGCAGAGGCTTGCGATAAGAGGTAATAAGCCTTCTGAATGCAGCCTGATCCGTTGAGATTTCATCATTTGCTATCAGTTCGGCAGCAATTTTGGGAACTTTAGTGGTCATAAGTTCGTATTCCTTCCAAGTGCATGGTAGTGCACGAACCGCCGAAGCAAGCGTTTCGTCAAGAAGACCTAGGTCTAGCCTCTCGTAGCTTCTAGCAAATGTAGTGAAAGTTTCATCTAACATTTTAATGCAGGCTATTAGATCGTCCCCAGAAGTTGCGGCAAGGTCCATAGCCAAAGAGAGGAAAGGTCGTATTGCGTATGAAGGTTTAAGACCCTCTGGTGGGGCGGGTGTACATGGACTAGACAATTGTGACTTCCTCATCAGTGTCACAGGTCGGGCCTCGCACTGGGGAGCCCTTTGAGATGCTGTAGGAAGCTCTAGAGACGCGGGGGTTGTACTTGGTTCTGAGTTAGCAGTAATCGTTGTTTGTAAGTTCTCAGGATTAGGTAGGTTTAGGACCTGGGGCATTTGCTTTGGTCGATAGATGAGCTGAGGCTTGTTAGCCACCACTGGCCCTGGCTTGTTAATTGTGTTCTGGGCACCACTGGTGTAACCCTCTCTTGTTAGGAATAGATTGATTCTAGATGAGCTTCTTAGCTGGCCATTTTTAGGCACCCAAATCCGGGGATTGCCCTCGTAGTATCCTTGTGCCTGCAAGAGGTCTTTAGGAATCCAGAGCGGCGTGGTTGTGCGTCTACAGCGGTAGTGCCTAGACTGCCTCTTGGGTCGGGACGGTTGATACTTTGGACGTTTAGGGTCACACCTGGGTGATTTACCCTGATGTGGTTTTTGCCGTTTCGGCACCCATAGAAACTTGGACTCTTTGGCCTTGTGAGCGCTCCTGGTGGCCATGGGTCTAGGGTTGAGCACTCGGCATGAGGCCGTGGTTTCCGTTTGTTTAGATGCGGGTTGAAGCTTGGTCGTGGGGGTTTCTATCGGCTGCTTCGTAAAAGTGGGGGAGTTAGGGCAGCCCTTGCTAAAAGTCATCACTATGCGCACATTGCCAATGGCAAGATGTATGTGATTTAGGTTGTAATCCACATTGCAGTTGGTTTGTTTCTTGAAAGTGCGACCTAACAGCGATACATTACCAGCGTCTGTGGTGCCAGGCAACACATGCAAGAAGGCCGGTAAACTTTCAGATTCGATGGAAACGACCACCTTGCATTTCCCTAGGAGTGGGTAAGCGGTGCCCCCAAACGGGGTGAGTTTAGCGTTAGTGGGTTGTAGTTATGGTTGACCAATGCGTGTCCAATGGTCATGTATTAGGATGTTGTAGTCAGCACCTTCATCAATCAAGGCGTCAAAAGAATACACTGCTCCTGCTGCAACTGTAATCCGCAGGTATGCTGGTGCCACTACTTCTTCATCCTGATCTGTCAGGTCAGTTACAGTAGCCATGCGGACGTTCAGTGGGGGTTCTAACATGGGTGGCTCATGTAATGGATGTGAAGGAGGATAGTACTTCTTAATGCGGCTGCCATTAAAAAAGCCTATTCCCTCACCGTCAAGTGTCTCCAACTCGACATTTCCGGTCCTACCGATTACGCGTACCCTGAAAGGTGCTAGCCCCCGAAACTTCATCTTCTGTTTATGTCCTTTTACCGAATACAGCAGAACAAGGTCCCCTTGTTCAAAGTCTCTTTGCATGACATGCTTGTCAAACCACATCTTTCGTCGAGCCTTTTTGCAAATCAGAGAGTGAGTGGCGAGGAGTCGGGTCTCCGTTAAGCGCTCAAGTTCTACTAAGCGGTTGGTCCAAGCCTCTCTGCCCTCCCAATGTTCTTGGACTGCTAGCCTCAAACTAGGGATGAAGAATTCTACGGGTAGAATGGCTTCAGTTCCGTAAGGGTGTCTGTCCTATAGCCGTTTTATAAGCAGTGCGATAGGCCCACAAAGCCGCCATTAGCTTGTTATCCCAGCCACTTCTCCAAGTAGACATGACTTTTGTAAGCACATTGACTAGAATTTTGTTTGTGGACTCGGCTTGGCCATTAGCCTGAGGGTAATAGGGAGAGGACTTCCGGTGAATTATTAGGAAGGTAGAGAGCAAGTGGGCAATTACTTCATTAATGAAGTGTGCGCCTTGGTCGCTTACAAGTTCGATTGGACAACCGAACCGTGAAATGACCTGCTCCCACAGGAACTTAGCAGTGGTCCGAGCATCATTCTCCCTCGTGGCCCGTGCCTCTACCCATTTCGTTAAATAGTCGGTTGCCACAATGATGTATCGAGCTTGGGAAATTGTGCTGCGGGACTGATAGGCCCAATAAAATCGATGCCCCATTTTTCAAAGGGTTGTCGGGCTATGATAGGGCTCAGATCCATCTTGTCCTTCCACACAAGCACTCTGGTCCTTTGGCACTCATCACAGTGCTTTACAAATTTAGCTGCATCACAGAATAGGGTGGGCCACCATAGCTGGGATTGTAGCACCTTTCGGGCTGTTGTGTCCCCACTAAAGTGTCCCCCTGCGATTCCACCATGTGCTTCGTTTAATGCGTCGTGCATCTCGTGTTCACACACGCATCTGCGCAATAAACCGTCTTGTCCCAACCTGTAGAGTTGGCCAGCTATCAACTGATAGGGTTGAATTTTCAGGATAAGTCTCTTCAGCCTGGCCTTCTCAATGGGCCACTCCGGTAGTCCATTTTCTAGCACTTGCACTATGTCATCGGCCCAATAAGGCACCAGATCAGCTCTAAACAATTCTCGTTCACTAGACAAGTTAAAAAGATGGCCATTCGGTAAATCATCAGGCACCCCTTGTCAGCGGCTTCTCCTGTGGGTATGCGGAACATGTGGTCGGCCATGCAGTGCTACTTTCCTTTGCGTAAAACCACAGAGAAGTCAAACTCCAGTAAAAGGAGTAACCATCTAGCTATGCGCCCCGTAGCACAAGGCTTGTTCACAAGATACAGTAGGGCTTGATGGTCAACGAAGAAGACAAAGGGAGTGGCCAACAGGTAATGCCTAAATTTCTTTACCGCAAATACCATGGCCAATCCCTCCCTTTCTGTCGTGGAATAGTTCATCTCGGTTTCTGTGAGCTGCCTGCTGGCAAAACTCACCAGGTAATCCAAATTATGCTCACCAGGCTGGCATAGCACGGCTCCAATAGCGAACTTAGAGGCGTCTATGTGCACATGGAACGTTACGTTCCAGTCTGGGGCTCGCAGGATTGATGCAGTCGTAAGAGCCTTTTTCAATTCTTCATATGCGCGCTGGCAGTCCTCTGTCCACTCAAACACTATCAATAGCTTGTACAAATGTCTAGCTATTAATGCATAATTTAGCACAAATTGTCGATAATATCCAGTGTGTCCCAAGAAGCACTGAACTCCCTTGTGGTTGTCGGGTGGCGGTAGGTCAACAATGACTCTGACTTTGGAAAAGTCAGTGGCAATGCCATTCCTTGACACCACATGCCCCAAGATGCATCCGTGTTTTACCCATAATTGGCACTTTAAGGGATTCAGCGAGAGGTGGTACAGTCTACACCTTTCAAAGATAGCTCGCAATTTCTTCAAGTGTTCATCCCAACTAGAGTGTAAACATAGGTCATCTACGAACACTTCCAGTTCGCACCTGAGCATGTCCTTAAAGATGGTACACATTAGGCGCTGGAAAGTTGCGGGTGCATTCATTAGCCCAAAAGGCATGACAATGTAGGCAAATACGCCCCATTCCGTGGCAAAGGCAGTCTTGTGCCTGTCGTCGGGGTGCACTTGTACCTGATTGTAGCCCGATAAGCCATCCAGAAAACTGTAGGCTTCCTTCCCTGGTACCCTCTCCAGCATGTGCTTGGTATAAGGTAAAGGATAATTATCCCTTTTCGTAGTGGCATTCACTTTCTTGTAGTTGACACACACTCGGATTTTTCCATTTTTCTTCATGACAATCACGATAGGTGACACCCAGTCCGTGTGCTCGATCTCATATATGAAACCTGCCCTCATGAGTTTGTCAATCTCCTCCTTCACTACATGGGCGTGCTTAGGATTCATGGGGTAAGGTCGTTGTTTGGTTGGCACTGCATCTGGAATCATTGGGATGTTATGGGTCACAACCCTAGGGTCGACTCCCTTAAGTTCATCCAGTGTCCAGGCAAACACATCGATGTACTCTTGCAGGAGCGCAACGAGTTTGGTTTCTTCCTCTTTCGCCAAATCATCTGCGATGAATACCGGTCTTGGTTTTTCACCTTTTCCAGCCAAGTTAACCTCCTTGACTTTGGTGGGTCCCTCAATCGGTTCACTAGTCTGACCTTCTCTGTTTGCACCTAGCAGGACCACCACTCTGTCACCCTTTTTAAATTTTGTAAACCGTTTGGGCAGATCCTGTGGTTTCCTTTGTCTTTCCGCTTCTGAGCCCATTGCTTGCTTCCAGGCCTCCTCTTTTAGCCTCCTGCGCCTCAGGTGGACTGGAAAGTCTCCCTTGGTGCGTTTGACCTCAGATGGTTGCGGTATCTCGGGATCACTCTCAGTACTGACTTCCGACTCTGAGTTGAACTCGCATCCTTCACTTGAGGAAGGTGTTTCCCCAGGGGGTCTTAGTTCGGTAGGGGAATCTGTCTTGAGCACTGGGATTACCCACCGTTGTGCCACTCCAGCTTGCCCGTAATCTATGGCTTCTATTTGTTCCAGCCATGATCTATCACACTGCATTAGTATGACTCCTTTTTCGTTTCGACTGAGCCCTTCCTTCCTAGGCCTTAAGTCTGCCCTGATTTGCTCTATCACCTTTCCCTCCGTGTCGTACTCTATCGTGTCTACCTCTTCTTCACTCTCTTCTCCTGCAGAGCGACAATCCTCATACTCCTCATCGTCCAGGTCCTGCTCATCATCCCCTACGCTTCCCTGTTCACACTCCTTGTCGTCAGTGACTAAAGCCCAGCTGTATAACAAGTTCAGGTCATGGACTTTGTTCCATTTC
This sequence comes from Lygodium microphyllum, assembly GCF_053477565.2. Lineage (NCBI taxonomy): Eukaryota > Viridiplantae > Streptophyta > Polypodiopsida > Schizaeales > Lygodiaceae > Lygodium > Lygodium microphyllum. The sequence goes on along the minus strand of NC_141142.1, from coordinate 138,273,861 downwards.
CATTTTGGTTTAGCTAGAAGGTCACGTAGAGGCTTTAAGTTAGCGGCCAAGTTGCCATACTCCACGATCTCCTAAAGCTCTAGTTTGTTGTTGGGGGTGCGAGACGAGGCCGGTTTGCCTGGGTTGAGCGAGCTTCCTGCCATCATGCAAAGCGGCACAACTGGCTCTTCAATTGGTACTGTGGCGGTTTTAGCAGCCTGCTGAGGTGGTCCTTCTTCATTCGAGAATGGTAGGTCAATGGTTGCCAGCACGTGCATCCAATCCCTCTCATCCTCAGGGCAGGGAATATATTTAGCCAGCGATCCATAGGGCTTGGTCAGTTGAGTATTGCCTTTTAGCATGGCTGAGATGGCAGCCAGGTCAACAGACGTCGTCGTCCAAGTGTCCATCTCTACCCTCACTGCACTAGTTCTGTTCCCTAGGAAAATCAATCCATTGCTCCAATCCTCTATGACTCGTGCATTCCTCATCCAAGGTCGGCCTAATAGTATGTCATAATCCACTCCCTTCATGATAATAAAGTTTACCGAGAATTGCACACCGACAATCTTTACCGGCCAATTCTTTAAGACCCCAAATGGTCTTACCTTCATGCCGTTTGCTAGGGTGACATTGAATCTAGCGGTCTCTACAGGAGGGTTTCCCATGCCTCTAGGACCGCATGGTTTAGCACACTAACACCGGCACCTCTGTCTACAATTCCCTTCCGAGTCATGTCCCCTAAGGCTAGGACGGGCAAAACTGCGTGCACTTCAGTGCCCTCCCAAAAAGCATTGATGTGCAAAGACTTAGGATCTGTGTGTAGAGTTAGACTTGGGATCTGTGCAACTGCGTCTTGATCTTGCGGATCAGTGCCCACCAGTTCCGCGTGTCCCTCGATCGAGTCTTTTAACTCCTGCCACAAGGAGTGATTTTGCCTAAGTAGATCCTCCAGGCTTAGAGTTACTGGGGCGGACAACAGAGTTGTGAGGAGGCTATTGGACCCTTGTCTTCCTCTGAGGCTGGCAGTTCTAGGCCATGCATCTTGTCTGCCCTGGTAAGCTTCCCCCCAGTCTTGCTGCTGAGCCGCCTTTAGGGGTGCAGGCATGTTCTCAGCCGGTGGTTTTGAGGGTGAGACTGGTGTGTTAACACTGGAGAAGTCGTCCATAGGGTCTTCCAATATGGGTTCAGCATCTTCAAGGTGCTTTTGGGCATCCTTGACCTACTCCTTGACCTTGGCTATAGCTTCGAGTTGTCGTTTGGGATGGGGATATTCTCCTACCTTGGCACTCCCTAGCTCTGCTGTCTTAGGAGCCGAGGTCTTTGCCTCTGCGTCTGTGACCCTCTTTCCCGTCACCAGCGTAGTTGTTTCCTCGGTTTTAAGGGTTATCTTCCCATCAGTACTCTTTTTCCATCTCCTCCGGCTTTTCTTCCCTATTGAGGTTGCATCAAGGTTGCTTCGCCCTGGTAAGGAGATGCCTGCTTGTTTTGTTTGAGCTCGCATCATAGCATGTAGTGGGATGGGCATATCCTCACTACCGAAAGTTTCAACTCCGAAGAGCCCCAAGGGCACCGATGGCATGTTGGCAGCGCTCGTTAATGGCTTCCGCCTAGGACAGTCAGGAAATAGGTGTGTGATTCCACACTCTATGCATCGGAGATCGCTTTGTCCTTGTTAGCTTGTTCTCGCTCTGGGCAGCGTGATGAAATGTGGCCTGGGTGGCCGCAAGTCCAGCATGTGACCGGATCCTGGCTTGGCCCTCCAAAGCCTCTGGCTCGTCCTCTTCCTAAGGCCATCACCGGTACTGGCCGGTAGTCCATCAGGACTGGGTTGCCCTCCTCGTCGTAGGATACATAAGGATTGACATATGCCTCTTCCTCGTTGGGCTCCTCCACAAAGTGGACAGGAGCGTCACTAGGTGGGTGAGTCACAAAAGGCCCTGGTGGCCTAGGTATGCCAGTCGGGTTCATCTCCAGCCTAGGCACGACAGGTCTTGGGTCAGTTGGTGCTGGAAGAGCTAGCTGGGTTCCCCTGCCCAAGAAATTAGGTGGCCTACTGCCTAAGTATGGAGGGTTGTACTGCTGCGTATACGGGAATCTCCTCGGCATTCTACAATGCGCCGTATCATGTCCGAATCTACCGCAATTTGAGCACGGCTGAGATCGAGGATCTTGGCACTCCACTGGGAGGTGATTGCCGCCGCAGTACACACATTGTACATGCGATCTCAACGGCTTTCTAACGAGCTCTTGCAACCGCGCAATCTCCATTCTCATCTCTGCCATCCCTTGATCATGGTCTGCACTCTTTCCCTTGTCCTGCGCACTAGCAGTTGCTTTTTCCCCTAAGGGGGTTGATCTCTCAGGGTTCCTCTGGATTGCATTATCCCGGGTGGTAGCCCTCATGCTTCGCTCTCTAAGTTGATCATCTACACGTATTTCCTCCTCTAAGACTCGAGCTAGCACGTCCCGTTGTAAGGTGGAGTTACTGGCCAGAGCCTTGTAGAGCTCCTCACTCCGAACCCCATTCATGAACATTGTAGACACTGCCCTTTCGGTAGGTCGCTCATTGGCAGGGATTCTCTTATAGAGGCTACGCACCTGAATAACGTAATCCCTAATGTCCTCCTTCTCCCTTTGACTGATATTCATTAATCTAACAATGAGGTTGTCTGAATACCCTGCCTCTGAGAACCTTTTGATAAAGAGGCCCTTAAGGCGAGCGAAGTTTGTACATTCTGCGTCATCCAGACTAGAGTACCAGGTCCTCCCCTTGTCGCCTAAACACAGGCCGAAGGCTTGGGCTCTCTGCGCAAGGTCAATAAGACCATTTGCCTCACATACTTGCTCGAACTGCTCCATGAAGCTATACGGGTCACTACTAGGTTCGTATCGAGCTAGTTGTTTTGCTACTATAGGGATTCTAGCCTGCCCTTTAGCCCCTTGCGTGACTCCCAATCCTGACAGTAGCATGGTGGCTAGGGTAGTAGCACTTTGGTCCACGGATGTATTGTCCATGAGTCGCTTTGCCACCAGTTCGCTCAACGTCATGCCAGCCTCTGCTACTCGTTCCCTCTCTACATTTGGTCCGGACTTGGCTGCCCCTGCTAAGTCTAGCACTCTTCTAGCCTCATACATATCCACGTCCTGATGCAGCCTTCTAGCCCTTTGCTCATGGTTGTAGGCAATTATGCCTTCCAATGCTCTCTTGATAGCCCTTCTCTCTTCTTCCAGGTTAGCCACCACTTCTTCTATAGGTCTACCTTGGATCTCAGTTATGGTGAGTAGATCATAGTCGTGGACCAATTCTTGGACCGAAGTTGGAAATTCTTCTAGGTCTAATTGGTCTTCCCCTTGATCGCCTCTTGATCCCGACATTGTTTCTGTTTCCAGCTCCATGAGGTCGTCGATGAATCCAATCAGCTCCGGTGGCTTCCACTCCTCTATCTTGTTGCTTCCCGTGTCCTTGTATTTTCTCCACGCACTACTAGTGGTGTGCTCAGGCACCTATCTAAGTCTTGGGGCCTCCTCCTACTAGTGGGTTCTTTAATGTTATTATGTATCCAAATGTGTTCCTTGTTATTTGAAAGCAACGTCGATCCTTACTCGCACGTTGTGCTTAGTGCTTTCGTGGTGCTTGGTGCGAAAATAGGCTTTTCTCTTTTCTTGCTGTGCAGGTTTAGTGGAGCACAAAAGTGAAATGCCGATGCAAAAAGAGTTTAACGCAAACTCCTCCTTCTACCCACGTTCTTCATCTAATTTGAGTTTCCCACTCGGTTCCTGGCTATTCTATGGTCTTTCCGCACCGTGAGTTCGATTAATCTTCGAGGTTCTAATGACCAACTTGGGTTCTGGGGGTGTTCAGGGTTGCATCCTGGGGTCAGGTCTGTGGTCAGGTCAGCAAAGATCCTTATCTTTGTGTTTTGGCAAGATGGTCCGATTCTGGGAATCGGACTGGGGTGGTCCGACTCTGAGAGTCGGACGGTCCGACTCTGACAATCGGACCGGTACGGTCCGACTCTAACAGTCGGACGATGTTGGTCCGATTCTGGACTGGTCCGAGTCGGACAGGGGTGGGTCCAATTCCTTCGATCGAGCGAGGTGTCTGATCGGACAGGCTGGTCCAAGCGGACAGTTGGGTGTCTGATTATAAGGGGCAGTCTGAGTGCCATGTGGCACGTCCGATCGGGCTGGTCCGATCCTGGCAATCGGACTAGACTGGTCTGACTCACTCGCAATCAGATGGTCCCATTTTGGGAGTCGGACGGTCCGACTCCAAAACTCGGGTGGTCTAATTCTGGGAATCGGACCATTGCGAGTTGGTCTGACTGCGTCAGCGGCGGGCGCGATTCTGGCGCGTTTGAATCCTCCCTACTATCTTCTGCACTCAATGATCACAAAGCATCCCATAACCGATCAGAGCGCTACTGGAACTCACTGGACTCACCTGAAGTGGCACGAATCGAATGCGCCTAGAATCGGGGTTGTGTTTCCTCGTCATGTGAACCAGAAGCTCTCTCTCTCTCTCTCTCTCTCTCTCTCTCTCTCTCTCTCACAACAAAGCCAACTAAGAAAATGAGGTCTATCCTGGCCTCCCAGGCCTCTTAAGGTTCTTTCCTAGCACTGCAAAACCCTATAACCAGTTCCCTGTCCCTGGTTTACCCAGAAGCTTGAGTCTAGTCCCCTGTTTTCCTGTTTCCAACAGCAGCCAGAACCTTTGTTTTATCTGGTTTTACCCTAATATAACCTCCATCTAGTGCAGCCAATATGAAAAATAGAAATGCAGAACAGTAGTCCTAATCTAATGCTTCCAACAAACCCAAATACTTACCTGTTCCTCAGATTAAAACCTCCCTAGTCTCCTAGTTATCTCGAGCACTGGTTTAGGCTGCAAACCCTACTTCCATGCTCGATCTGTTGCGCGCAGCGCTCAAAGCTCGAATCCGTTGGTCCCGGCAATGGAACCAAAATGTGGGAGCTCTTCGAGCTCTACCCTGAGACCTACGGACCACTTATTACTCAAGTGTTTCGAACTGAGCAGCCATGGCTACCTCTCACATAGCCGTCGCGCTACGCCTACCTTGTGGGTGTATTGAGCTTACCTTGATGCTCGATCGAGTACCCTCCTCTTTCTTGCACCCCTGCAGCTCCACGATCCTTGAAGCGAGCTCAAGCAACCTCAATCCCTCTCCCATGAACTTCATCCCCCATAGCCACGCTCAAGACCAGAGGAGAGAAGAGGGGAGGAGAAGATGAAGAGGGAGAATGGGGAGCTTCTTCTCCAGTTTCCCTTGCCCTCCCACGATCACTCCCTCACACACTCTCACGCTCTCAGTCCCTCTCACAAGCACAAGCAAGGAGGCACGAAGGTGAGAAACAGGAGGAGAAGAAGGAGGCGCTGTTTGCCACACACAAGGATGCTCTTCTCATTTACCTTTTAACTTTATATACATGCCCTTAATTTCCATGGGCGGTTGTCCCCCTTTTTACATGGCCGGCCATTAGCCTAGGCCCTTTTTCCCTTTGTCCCTCTATCTTCCTAGATTCCTTTCCACCGCCCGTCTACATTTACAAATTGCACGTGTGAGAGCCCGACGCTCTTTTACAAGATTTCAGGGTGTGCCTTTATATTTTAAAATGCGCCCTCCTATTCCTACTTCAGTCGGGCTACTTCTTTTTTTTTTTCCACCTTTGCCCTGCGTCTTTCCCGCTTTCTTTTGCTTTCTTCGTATTGGGGTTAACAGTTGTCTCCCAAAGACACCTCATAATCATACCAAAACAAGAAGGTTGCTATAGGCTTGATCACAGGCTCAAGCTCTCTCTCAAATACATCAAATAGGTACACATCATAATCATACCAAAAGAATAAGGTTTCGATAAGCTTGATCACAGGCTCAAGCTCTCTCTTAAATACATCAAATAGGTGACCCATGTATGTATCCATTATGTATGTTTTTGGTTGAGCTCTAAGCTTGCGTGTATATTGATAATGCATATGGTTGCATGGATCCTAAAGTATCGATATGAATTTCTTCCTTTCTGGCCATGAGTCTTTGATTTGACACTTAAAGCCTATAAATGTTGCAGTATTTATGCAAAAACCATGCTTTGTGCCTCCATAAGTGGATTGAAAGGGACTAAAATAATGGGTTGTTAGTACTAATATAGTAGAAAATACTTGGTTGCATGGACAAAGCTCAATAATGCAATCAAACTCTCTCTAGGTTGAGCATGGCATTGTGGATAATCTTAGTGATATCCTCTATGAGATTGAGATTAGCTTTAGAGCATCTAGAAAATATTAATCCTAAGTTCAATACAATGGTGAATGGATATGATGCTTCATTATTTCTCAATGCACATAAATATAAAATTAAAATTGATATGTTAATTTTGTAGAGACTCAAAAGTTTGAATTTATCATTTTTCTACTAGAAAGAAGTTGAATATTTCTTCATGTTGTTATCAGAAAACGATATAAGGGCTCTAGTTCAACTTTTTGGTGGCATAACAATCAAGATATGTGACATAGATGGGCTAACCAAAGTAGAGTTGAGAGAAGATGTACATATATTGCAATCTACGAATGCATATGTTTTAGATCCTATAATCCTTGCATCATTGAGGTAATAATAAAAACTTTGTGTTTTCATGGTCTTGTGTGCTTGTTAAATGGGTCAAGATTCTAAATTTTGATGTGCTAAAAATCAAAAAGAGGATTCTAAGATCAGAATTGAGTCTTGAGCAATAGAAAAATCTACTAGTTGTAGATCCATTAGTGTCATTACCTTTGTGATCAGGATCTAGAGTTGACAGATGTTTATGACATTACAAATCCAAGAACTTTGATAAACTAATTTTTTCTTATAACAATATGTATTATCGTTTTACCCTTTAAGCATATATAGTTTAGAGGTTATTGAATGTATCCTAATTCAAAAACTTGACATGATCGCAAAAATTAAAGTCTTATTGTTTGAGTGAATCTATATGATGGAAAACTTATTAAGTCAAAAATTTGATGTGTATGATGTAGCAAGCATTGGAGTCTTGTTTTAGTAGATCTACATGACAAGAAAGCTTACTTGCTCAACTCACTAGCAAATACACATGTTGAAATTGGAAGGTATAACATTCTTTTGCTAGGTTATTGTATATATTTTTGGTTTCACAAATATAAATGCCAAACAAAAAAATGGAAAAAACATTATTATTATCTTACTTTGCAATGCAATTGTATGAGAAGAATATTGAATGCCTTGGATATAAATGATGAAGTGTTTTACCTTGATGTAAAAGTATGTAATGATCAAGGAAGGTGCTTTAGAATAAGGCCACAAGATAGTGTGCCGTAAGTAGGAAGTCATCAATTACAATTCCCCTAACAAGGCATGAAGATGGTCATTACATGATGTAGAAACCTTACAAAAGACAAGCCTTAAATCTCTAAATACTTACCTAGGCCATTAAAAAAATCTGTAATCCTACTCTAACATTATATATGACTATGGTCTAGAATCTGGTCTCTTACAAATCTCTCATGATTACTAAATGTATTATATTGAACAAATATTTTATCACTTTTAAATCATTCATATGATTTGATTATCAATTGTCTCAATCTTGGATTTGAGTCAAGATGTGATATTGTACCCTACTCTAAGGGTATCTTCATTGTGGATACATTTTAATATAGTTTGAATAAACTTGTCTACGTTGTATATTCATTTTCATAAAAAGGGTCAAAGTCTACCCTATTCTAAGGGGGCTTTATATGAATCAAGTTAAAGTATGCCAAGTTCTAAGCACATGACTTGAGAAGATTCTAATTATAGTGTTAGATTAATTTTCATGATGTGAAAGTGGAAAATGGGCATGTGCACACTCTAACTTGGGCATCACCTAGACATACGTGAAATTGTTCTTATACTTTCACTTTCACTTGACATTTTGTTTGAAAGTTCAACTCAAATACCTACCCCATAGTCCCACTCAATGATTGAAATGCTTCAAAACATGTTTATGTTCACATCATAGGACTCCCATTTTATCTTTTAACTTGCCATAGAAAAAGCATGGTCTAATGCTTACGTAATTGATATTACTTGTGTGGGAAGGATTAGAAAAGTCAAGTGGATGTGAGTCATAAGGAAAATGAATATAAGAAGATGACCTCTTTTATGTTTGAAATACACCTTGATGTCATATTAAATAAAGAAGGTTGCTATAGGCTTGATTACCCACTCAAGTCCTCTCTCTAATACACCTAAAAGGGATAGGGAAAACTAGTGTGAGGTGCTTGCCCATCGGCTGTCTAGGAACTCATTTAGCAGTCTATCAAGAAACAAATCTAAGCATTGCTGCCCGGCACTAACATGGAATATTTCGGGTTTTGTTGCCTAGGGTTTCTTGAATCCGCCTCGCAATGGAACATTTACGGTCGACCCACTAGGATCGACCTGAAATTTGGGCTCCTAATGGCCAAGGTCTCCTAACAACATTCTAGCATCGGATCTTGGATATCCCAGTTTACGCAGAGATACCAAATCCAAAGCAGACCCATGTCGCACTTGGTTCAAAGAGAATGGGAAACGAGAGGGATGCGCTGCTCAACCTCTCTGCCCATAGGGCATAGTCCCATTCTGGTCCCCTAAAACGGTATGAATCGGGTTCTAACCTAACAATACCTAAAGGTCGAATGATGATAAAAACTTGTGAGAAGCCTCCCAGTTCTCTGGGACCACCCTGTCGTAGGACAAACCTGTCAGGGGTTCCGCCCACCCGCTTCCCTTAATAGCTTTAGTTTTCTAATTAGGTTCTACCACATTTATGTGTGACACTTAAAGTCAGCTTCATTAATTAAGCATTTTAGGGAACAGGGATCGTTCGCATAACTTATATCACAAACACAAAAATAGAGCAAAGCAATCTGTTGACAAACAAGATTCAAAAAATTTCCTTAACTTATCTTCAAGTTAATCTTTATCTCCCGCCCATACAGGAGAAATTATGTATCGCTTCTATCCAACAGAAGTATCCCTTCTACCCTGCAAAAGTAACTGGTCCAATTCACATGGTGTGAGAAATGCGGGATCTAGAGCATGGCAAAACTGGAAGCTATGGAGGATGAAATGAGAAGTGTGGACTCATAATGGAGAAGACAAAGACACTGTTTGTTACACAAGTGAATTAGGTTCCAAGATTGAGACTTGGACTCATAAACACAATCTTGTGTATGTGGACAATGACATTGACACTTCACTGAAAAGAAAAGAGTACTATCATTGCATTAAGAAAAGGAAGCAAGTAAAATGCTTTATAGGAAAGTAGGAAACTGCAGTAGGCACCATTGTGCATATGGGATAAGTTAGCCTGCATATCCTTGACCCTGGGGCTCCATACAAAGAGGCTGTTTAGTGAGTGTGATTGCTGATTCTCAACACCCCTCCTCAATCACAACTAGAAAGGCACAAAGTGTGTAGAGGCTGTAATGAGAACCACCTGCAAAGTGTGGGCACACCACAAACATGGTAGACATCAGAGGCTATTGCAGAAAAGGCTAAGTGTGGGCACCAAAACATGATGGACATCCAGAGGCTGTAACAGGGGCCTCACAAAGTGTACAGGGACTGTAATGCCAAGTTACATAAGGAGTTTACAAAGCTTATGGCAGGAAGCATTAGGGCAAGGAAGTACAAGGCTTTTAAAACAGTCTATCAGAATTATGAGAGTACAAGGATTGATGAGTCTTGTCCTTCCGATCCTGGTGGTCTTCATCTTCATCTTCTTCTTCCTTTGCTCCATTTTCTTCTTCTTCTTTGACTGAAACTAGATAGGCCTTTTGGGATCTCTTTCTTGCGTGGCAGAACTTCTCGGTGTGTCCAGTCCTTTTGCAGAAGTCACAGAAGAGCTGATCCTTCTTGCCTTTGTACCTGTTGCCAACATATAATGCATGCTCATCTCTAGAGGTACTTGGTTCTTCCTTAGTTTTTAGCTTCTTTTCCTCTTCTAACAGTGATGCCTGGATATCAACAAGTTCAGGATTTGGCATGTTGATTAAAGTTGTTGATACATTATTATATTCAGGAGGCAAACTCTTAAGTAGAACACCGATGCAAACATCTTCATCCATTTTAATGTTGATTCCTGCAAGTTGGGTTAGGAGTCCTTCCATGTAATTAAGATGTGTGGCAAGTGATGTACTGGACTTCATTTCAAGCCTGAAGAACTCAATCAGGAGACCATACTTTGATGATTTATATTGTGCACCGAACAGGGTGTCAAGTCTTTTCCATGTATCCTATGAGGTTTCACAGTTATCCACATGGTGGATATAACTGTCGTCTAGCTCCAGTTTGATAATGGCCTGGGCTCTGTCATTATTCTTTTGCCAAGTAGTTGCAAGGTTCGCGTCCCGAGGTTTCTTCTCTTTGCCATTTGTGATGGCCCAAAGACCCTTTTTCATCAAGATGAGCTTGATGTGGGTTTGCCAGGTGTGAAAACCGACTCCTTTGAATCGAGCATTTGGAGAGTCTTTTCCCATGTTAGACTTTACAGGAACAGTAGCAAATCAACTTCAGACTTATTAGATTTGAGCAGCAGAAGAGTTGGTTGAGAGACACAAGTGCTAAAAACATTAACTGAGTGTCAATGAATATCAAATCTGCAAAGTCCTTTACTCTTTTTAAATCCAAGTGTAATCTTCCCCTTCTTGATTTGATGCTGATACCTTCAAATCTGAGTTACAGTACTTTAATGAACTTCAAAGAGTATTGCTCAGTGATTAAAATCACTGTTGATAGCTTCAGTGAGAGAAACAGTGAAAAATGTCAGAATTTTGAAGCTTTGGCTATGGCTTTTGCATTAGGGTTTCTGGGGGCAACCTGGTTTTTTGCTGATTGTAGGAGCTACAGTGGATCATTTTCAAAACTTTTTTTATCAAAATGAAGCTTGAATGATGGGCTATCAATGCCCTATCATGGTCGTCAACATTGCGACCTGTAGCGATGGCGGCAGCAGCTCGAACGTTAGCAGGCGCAATTCTGACAGATTTCGGCAATTTTCGCAATGCTGGGGTCAGGGTGCAGTAATGTCGTCGATTCTCGTGCCAGGATGAAGCGCCTTGAGTAGAGGAACAACTCCCTAGAAGAAATCATGGGCTGAAATTGCCTGGTTGAGGAGTTATTGAAGCTCCAAGTAAGGTAGGTCCTGTATGGCTATGGCAGACACAGAGCAGAGATTGAGGATTTTCACAATGCTGATCTCCAGATGGTCCAATGTCCTGGATTGATGTGATACAGGGAAGCTTTGTGAGTTGGGGAATATTTTCCAGAAGGAAGCTTCAGTGAGAGTAGAGTTGGGAGATGAAGTCATGAGCTGACATTGAGCTAGACTGAGGTTGAGAGGAATCAAGAGAGGCTAGAGAAGCAATGCCATGCCCAACTGGGCTCTGATACCATGTGAGAAATGCGGGATCTAGAGCATGGCAAAACCGGAAGCTATGGAGGATGAAATGAGAAGTGTGGACTCATGATGGAGAAGACAAAGACACTGTTTGTTACACAAGTGAATTAGGTTCCAAGATTGAGACTTGGACTCATAAACACAATCTTGTGTATGTGGACAATGACATTGACACTTCACTGAAAAGAAAAGAGTACTATCATTGCATTAATAAAAGGAAGCAAGTACAATGCTTTATAGGAAAGTAGGAAACTGCAGTAGGCACCATTGTGCATATGGGATAAGTTATCCTGCATATCCTTGGCCCTGAGGCTCCATACAAAGAGGTTGTTTAGTGAGTGTGATTGCTGATTCTCAACACATGGCACCACAACTCAATCCTTTATCTAGAATAGGATCTCCCAACATGCCCAGACATTGGGGGCCACGGAGGTCTTCAACTCCATTCTAGACCTAGCAAGGTGTGTCTAGAGCTCCAACTGACCCGCAAGCTATCTAGGAGTGAAACATCATTCCCGTGGTTGGCCTTTTTACCACTCGACCTTCGGCCCATGAATCGAGCAGTGCCCTCTCGGGTTAATCCGTGGTGTGATCATGGAGGTGATCCACGCATGCAATATATCCTTCCTTAATTAAATCCTTTAAGAATCAAGCACAAACAAGGCATTCAGCCCTAATATCATTCTCCAAGAAAACATTTCTTTATTCCCATGGCGACTTGTCATCACAGACCCTTGCCATGCATTTATCATAAATCACAAGCACTTGGAATAATCATCCAAACAACAACTAACAACTAGTTGAATGTAAAAGCATTTAGGAATGTTGTTCGATCAATAAAAAAAACCAATTGCATTCTTTTCAACCAATGCAAGAATAGACCATATAACATTTCCATCGTATATTTGCTCTCCCCCTTGGGATCTAAGAGCAATACTATGCAAAAATGTTTCTTAACACTTCCTTCCTTCGGCTAGGGCATATGCTAAGGGTTCAAACACTATTCATGATGTAAGTTCTATAGGTCACTTACCTTGATTGATAACCCAACCTTGGATTTGGATTGGCAAAAGTCATCGTTATCAGACGGATCTCAAGACATCTTAGTTTTAACCCTTATGATTAATTTCTTATACTAGCCCTTAGTCAAGTCATGAGGCAACTAGAAAATTATCCTCATATATCAAACATGTTATAGGCATAACGTGTAAATACTTGATAAGATAAGTGTGAGATGATCTCAAGAGCAATACTATGCAAAAATGTTTCTTAACACTTCCTTCCTTCGGCTAGGGCATATGTTAAGGGTTCAAACACTATTCATGATGTAAGTTCTATAGGTCACTTACCTTGATTGATAACCCAACCTTGGATTTGGATTGGCAAAAGTCATCGTTATCAGACGGATCTCAAGACATCTTAGTTTTAACCCTTATGATTAATTTCTTATACTAGCCCTTAGTCAAGTCATGAGGCAACTAGAAAATTATCCTCATATATCAAACATGTTATAGGCATAACGTGTAAATACTTGATAAGATAAGTGTGAGATGATCTCAAGTAATTAGACTCCAACATGCCTTGCCTTGAGCTAGAATCTAGTTCTTCTTAATATTTGGGCTCTTAAGCTAAGTACTTTTGAAGTATTTAAACTTTAAACTAGTACTTTCTATTCATGATTCTCAATGTCAAATTCTTTTAGTAATTATGCTATTTGTAACCCTTGACTATACTTTAATCTAGCACTTGTACGCACAATCTTTTAATGTCGTTCTTTTGACGACTATGCCATTCATAACCCTTGACTAATTCTTCCTTGTAATTGCTCTACCAGCAAATAAGTCATATGTAACTAGGTGCAATTTTCTTCCCTTGATATATGCACTTCACAAACTCCATCTTCCGAGTAGGTGAGATGAAATTTATCCTTTCCCATGACCTATACTCGTGCATCGTAGTATGGGTATCTCATACGAGAATCAAAGCAAGCATCGATCAATTTGAAAATACATTACTTACGACTGGAACCGCAATTGGATTGACAGTGAGACGACTTTGCCCGAAGCCTTGTTGCTGGTTGCAGGATTGTCATCCACACGCAACATTCTTCACTTGGAGGCCATCGTCCGCAAGTAGACTCAAGAGATTAAGAAGGTGGAATAGATTCAATATGGGAGAGCGTAAGAGAAGATGGTTAAGTCGAGGATCGAGATAGAGGGACTTGAGCTAATTCTCTTCCTTGCAGCCTCTCGGGGTGACTCTTCTCTCTCTCTCTCTCTCAAGATGGTTAAGTCAAGGATCGAGATAGAGGGAATTGAGCTAATTCTCTTCCTTGCAGCCTCTCAAGGTGACTCTTCTCTCTCTCTCTCTCTCAAGCTCTCTTTCAAGCTCTTCCTCACAATCTCTTGGAGGGGTATCCTTCTCTCTACCTCTCTCTTGCAGCCTCTCGAGGTCTCCTTATGCTTTTCTATGCCTCTCCCATGCCTCATATTTATAGTGAATTAGAGAAGAGGGCTTGTGGTTGAGAAGTGGAGCTCTTTGTGGAGGGGGATCTTGGAAAGATCAGTGATCTGATGCTCAGATCATAAATCTGATGGTTCCATTGGCTCCAAAAGGAGGGTAAAACCCGAAGACACTTGATTAGAAAGCTCTTAGTTCACTCCTTCTTCTTTTCTCTGTTCGAAGTGCTGTTTTCTATCACTAGACTGCGATCATGGCGCTCGCGATTTCCCAAATCAATTTTCTTTATTTTTCTTTTTATAAATTCTCCAAAACTAACTAAAACATCACTTGTCTTTTCTTTTAAATGACATCCAGTTCTAAAAATCTCCATATCTTTTTTTTAAATAATATCTAAAAAATCTAAAATATACTAGTTTTGCCCAAAATCTAATATTTTTGGACCATCCAAACTATATACATTAATACTAGTGATTAATATAGCTCATAAGTCTCATTCACATTGTAACTTACGTGAAGGGTGGCCACGGTCCTTATCAATCCGAGAAAAATATCGGATTTACGACTCTCGATTTTTCTAAATAAAATATTTTAATTAAATAAAAATCCTTAATTATTAATGTTAATTAGTTTTTACCTTAATTAGTCTTTAGTTAGTAACCTTACTAACTTATTAATTGACTAACTAACTTTTAAACTAACCAACTAACTTTTATTGTGTGGAGATATTACAACTAGGAACCTGTTGTCTTGTGAAGCTCCTTCCCCACAAAGAAAGAGTTGATATAACCTTGACCATGTGCTAAATATCTATCTCAAAGACATGTTAGAAATTCACATAAGATAGATAGTGCTCACACAATCTTGAGCACATGCTCAAGCTCTCTCTTACAGACATCTCAATAAGATAGGAGATACTACCATGTTGTGCTCAAAGATAGAGGTCATTTCCCCACAAAGTCAGAGTTGATAGAAGCTTGAGCACACACTAAATCTCTTTCCCATATGTATATAAAAAAAGTCATATCAAATAATAGGATACTTGAAACACACTATCTAATAGCCATCTCAATGAGAAAGGAGGAACTTTCTTCCATGCCCTCAAAGGGGGGGAGGGGAAACCCCCATTAACAAGCTCCTTCCCCATAAGGAGAGGGTTTTAACAAGCTTGAGAATGTAAATAAGCTAAATCCCAAAGACATATCAAAAAGTCATCCCAAATAGGCAGGGTTTAAATTACAACTTGAGCACATTCTCAAGCGTGCCATCTCATAGCTATCTCAATGAGAAAGAAGAAACTATTTTTCGATGCCCTCAAGGGGACATGGGGAAATCATCTTGACAAGCCCCTCTCCCATAAGGAGAGGTTTGGTATGAGCTTAAGAACATGCTCAAGATCTCTCCCAAAGACACCCCATAATCATACCAAATCAATACATGAAAATAGTGGAGCCATGTATGTATCCATGATTTATGTTTTTGTTGAGCTCTAAGCTTGTATATACATTGATAATGTGTATGGGTGCTTAGAGACTAAACTATATTTATGTAGTATTGACATAAATTCATTCCTTCATGACCATGAGTCATTGGTTCCATATTGTGAAGACCTATTGTAACGTGCCTAGGTCGCGACATGTTTTAGTAGTCCATTGGGAGTCTAATCTCAAAGATGCCACCTGGCACTCCCACGGAATGTCACAAGGTTTGTCAGTTAGCGACTCCCAAGTCTACTTCGCAATGAAACGTATCGGCCAACCTTGTTAGGATCGACCTAAATCTTCATGGGCTTCTAATGGTCAAGTCATTCTATAGCCTTCTAACATCGGTCTTTAGAGATCTACTTTGCGCAAAGCATCTAAATCGAGGCAGACTCATATCACACTTCGTTCAAAGAGAATGGGAAACAAAAGGGATGCATCGCGCTCGATCTCTCTACCCATAAGGTAAAGTCCCATTCTGATCCCCTAAAATGATATGAGCCAGGATTCTACCCTACATCATTTAAGGTCAATACGTCATCGTTATTTGAATGTTGAGAAGCCTCCCAGTTCTCTAGGACCACCATGCCATAGAACAGACCGGTCCAAGGTTTCGCCCACCTGCTTCCCTTGATAGCTTCAATTTCCTACTTACCTAAGGGCACATTAGTGGTAACACATACAAGCATCTTCCTTGATAAAACCGTTAGTCACATGTTCCTTTACATAATTTTATGCAGTGACACAAAAATAGATCGAAAAAATTCATTGAAAGTAAAATTTATATTAACATTTCAACTGAGATACAAATCCCGTCCATAGGAAGATTCCCGCAATCCATAAGGATGAGTCTTATTTTCCTCCAAGTTTTCACCCTTTCACTAGTAATAGGGCCTTGAGATTCCTTTCTGAGTCACATAGACCATTTGAGTAAGACTCGAAGGCAAGGGATTTACAGCTCGAGCCCCCCTGGCACCCAAGCATCCTCCTACAAATAGACATTTCTACGGAGAGACCTCTCATGATGAGTTTGGTCCACATTCTTGATGTGGCTATCAAAAACCCCCTTGGATAGGGTTGGCGGCTAGCTAGGGGTACTCAACACACCTTTCCTAGGTGTTTCAACTTGAATCCAATTTGAAAGATTTTCTTCTTATCAATTCCTTTGTTAGATGACTCCTTTTCCAAAAAGGTGTTCCTAAGTACAAACACAAGCAGAAGTGCACAATATGTACTAGACAATTCTTTGTTTTCTTTGCCACCAAAGGAAATTCAGATTTGATGCAATAGCATCTAGTCTCGGTTTTATCCCAGTTATTGCTTGAGATTTCTAGAGATAACCTGATTTAATTCCTCATTCTTTTGAATGAAGGAGTATCTTGCAATGTTGACTGCAATTTGGGACATTGGCTGCTCGAGAACGAAACCCTATGTATTCATTTGAACTAGGATTTTTCGCGTAATTCATATAGTTACTTAAGGACTTTGAATGCCTTTCACCTTTCAAGCAAGATGGGCCTTGAGAAGAATGCTTCAACTCTTTAGAGTTTGAAATTCTTTCAACTTCCTAGGAACCCTACATATTCTGTCAAAGTTCAATCTCTGCTTTTTGAGATGTAATAGGATTTCTTATTATTTCAACCAAGCAAGTAAATGCAAATGCATAAAATCTATCTAGCTTAATTGCAATTTAATGCGTATTCTAGAAACTTTTCATATATATATTGGCATGAAATTTCCATGCAATTTATGTGCAATTTAATGGCTTCTAAATGTAAATTTAATTGATTACCTAAGATGAATGCGATGATTTTTTTTTTCTAGTATGCTCATTATCTTAAAACATGCTCAATTAAGTTGCGATAATTAATATAAATATTCTTTTCTCCCAATTTCTTTTTCCTAATACAACGGGGTGCACCTGATTCATAAGAGATGCGATTCTCGTATTTGCGGTCCCTTGGTTCACGGTCCCGTTGGTTGTGGTGGGAGTTTCAATGTTTGGTGAGATCTTCCGCTCGGGGGCCATCGTCCGCAAGTGGATTCGAGAGATAAAGAAGGATGAATGGATTTGAGATGGGAGAGCGTAAGAGAAGATGACTTAGTCGAAGATTGAGATAGGGGGAATTGAGCTAACTCTCTTACTCGTAGTCTCTCGAAGTAACCTCTATCTCTCTCTCTCTCTCTCTCTCTCTCTCTCTCTCAATCTCAATCTCTTGGAGGGGTTATTCTTCTACTTCCCTCTCTCTCTCTCTCTCTCTCTCTCTCTCTCAGCCTCTTGGGTTTTCCTTGTGCTTTTTCTAACTGCTCCTCATGTCTCATATTTATAGCTAAACAAGAGAGAAGGGTTGTGGCTAAGAAGAAGAGCTCTTTATGGAGGGGATCTTGGAAAAATGAGCAATCTGATGCTCAAATCACAATTTTGATAGTTTTGTTGTCTCTGAAAGGTGGTAAAACTCCAAGATACTTGTTAGAAATCTTCGAGATCACTCCTTCTCCCTATTCAAAGTGTTGTTTACTACCTGTAAACTATGATTGCGACACACACGATTTCACCAATCCTTCTTTTTTTGTATTAAATCCCCAAAACAAGCTGAAAAAAACCACTTGCTTTTTTTAGATGACATCCTGTTCTAGAAATCTCCATAGCTTTTTAGGATATTTGCAATAAGTATTATCTAAAATATTCTAGTTTTACCCAAAAAACTAATATTTTTGGACCATCCATACTATACACATTAACACAAGTGATTAATATGGCTCATAAATCTCATTCACATTGTAACTTCCTTGAAGGGTGGCTATAGTCCTTGTCAATCTAGGAAAAATATCATATTACAACTCTTGATTTTTAATATTTTTATTCAATAAAAATTATTAGTTGTTAATGTTAGTTAGTTTTTACTTTAGTTAGTCTTTAGTTAGTAACCTTACTAACTTATTAATTGTCTAACTAACTTTCAAAATAACCAACTAATTTTTAATTGCATGGAAGTATTACATCCTCCTCGCCTTAGAGAAATCGAGATGTCCTCATCTCAAGAGAAACCGTGGATATTGTTGATGAAGAGCATTCTCATCTATCTATGTAGCATCTTCTCCAGGATAATCCTTCCACTAAACAAGGTACTCTCTAAGGGTTCTACTCCTCAATTGTCTCTCCCTAGTATCTAGGATTTTATTTGGCTGTAGCTCAAGAACTCCTTGTCTAGGCATTACAATTTTTTGATCACTCGATACATGGCTTACATTTTTAGGAAGTTGAAGTTTGTAAACATTAGGTCCTAGGCTTTTGAGGATCATGGAAGGCTTGCAATACCTTGGGCTAAGCTTTTTAGATTCTCCTAAGGATAAGGAACTCTTCTTGGGTCATACACGAATGCCTGTTCAAATCCTCATAAGCCTTCTTCCTATCCTTGGCGGCTTTGATGTCTTGCCTAATGGCCTTAACCTGTTCATCCATTTCTTCTAGCATCTTCTTGGAAGCCTCTACCCTTAAGGTAGGGTCCAAGAGATTTAATGGAGAACGGAAATCATGCCCACATAATGCTTGGAAAGGTGTCATTTGAATGCTTTCTTGGAAGGAAGCATTGTAGGCAAACTCCACCAAGGGTAGATATTGGATCCACTTCTTGGGTTCGTGACAACAATATGCTTTAAGCATATCTTCATTCACTTGATTGACCCTTTTTGTTTGGCCATCAGGTTGAGGATGATAGGCCGTACTAAAATAGAGCTGAGTCCCAATAGCTTCAAATATCCCTCTCCAGAAATGAGATGTGAAAAGGGAGTCTCGATCACTAATGATACTTTTGGGTAGATGAGGGAGTCTGAATATCTCCTTAATAAACAATTTGGCAATATCGAAAGCCTTATATTTTGTCTTTACTAGGATGAGATGTGCAACCTTGGTGAGCATATCTAATACAACCATAATTGAGTTGTACCCACCTGGAACTGGAGGTAACCCGACAACAAAATCCATGCTAATAAATTCCCACTTCATCTGAGGGATGTCGAGGGGTTGTAGCTTTCCAGCCATCTTGACATGCTCTACCTTGATGCATTGGCAAGACAAACATTCCGTGACATATTTGGGTACATCTCCCTTAAGTCTTTCCCAATGATAGATCTTCCTGACCATGTTGAGGATCTTGACATATCCTCGATGACCAAAGAAAGGGGAATCATGTGCTTCCCAGAGTATCCATTGTTTAAGTCTTTGGCTCGAAGGAATACATAGTCTTGTCTTGAAGTAGACTAGGCCTTCATAGACAGAGTAGTCTTGGTATTTAACCTTGAGTTTTGGACTTTGGTCCTTTTCTAGGATCTCCTTTATCATTTTTTGATATTGTGGGTCATGTTTAGAGTCCTCCCTAGCCAATTCAAGGATAGGGTTGCATGGCATTGACACCATGGTGGCTAGTGATCTGGGCCATCCAAGGTTCCTCCATAATGAGGGAGTTGAGGAACGCTTTATGACTTAAGGCATCAATGACCACATGGTGGCCCAACTCCCTCCATAATGAGGGAGTTGAGGAACGCTTTATGACTTAAGGCATCAATGACCACATTTTCCTTGCCAAGTCTATATCTGATTTCAAAGTTATACTCTTCTAACACCTCGATCCAGTGGCGTTACCTCATGTTGAGGTCAGCCTGGGAGAAGATCCATTTGAGGATCTTGTGGTCCGTGACCAATGAGAATTTAGTGTCAAAAAATTAGTGCCTCTAGAGTTTGAGGGCATGAATGATAAACAACATTTCCAAGCCATTAGTAGCATAATTTTTCTCATGGGTTTTTAACTTCCTTGAGGAATATGGCATGAGCATGAATGATAGCCAACAGTTCCAAGTCACGAGTAGCATAATTTTTCTCATGGGTTTTTAAGTTCCTTGAGGAATATGCCATGGGATGAACTTCTTGCATTAGTACATTGCCTAGTGCAAGTGAGTTGGCATCTGTAACAACTTTGAACTCCTTGCTTAAGTCAGGGAGCTTCAGAATTGGTGTTGTCACTAAGCTATGTTTGAGTTGGTTGAAGCTTGCACAATGGCAACCTACTTCTTTAGTGGATTTTTGAGGGGTACCATAGCTAAGGCCTAAACTTTGATGAAGATTTTTTACCATCCTGTTAGACCAAGAAAGCTATGCACTTCCTTAATAGTGGTTGGTGGGGGACCATTCTTGTACATCTTTAACCTTTGTAGGATCCACAAAGATTCCCTTCTAATACAATGAAGCCTAGATACTCAATTTGTCATTTGAGGAAGGCACACTTCTTCTTTTTGGCATAAAGCTTGTGTGCCCTCATGATTTCAAGGATAATGCGAAGTTGAGGCTCATGGTCTTCTTCTTCCTTGGAGTAGACCAGGGTGTCATTAAAGAAAACAAGTATAAACTCATCAAGCTACGGTCTAAAGATATCATGTATTAGCCTATTGAATGTAGTAGGAGCATTGGTTAATCCAAAGGACATTACTGTGAGCTCAAAATGACCATATTTGGTGTTGAAAGCTGTCTTTGGAATATCCTCATCCTTGATGCGGATTTGGTAATACCCCGACCTTAATTCAACTTTTGAGAAGATTTTTGCCCCTTATAGGTGATTGAGTAACTCATCTATCCTTGGGATAGGATATTTATTCTTGACGGTTACTTGATTCAGCCCTCCGTATTCGATGCATAGTCGGAGCATTCCATCCTTCTTCTTCTAAAACAACACAGGAGCTCCCCATGGCGAACTACTAGGCCGAATGAACCCTTGATTTAAAAGTTGTTTGAGCTACTCCTTTAATTTGATAGCTTCGGGAATAGACAATTGGTAAGGTCTTTTTGCAACTAGAGCAGCGCCTAGTATGAGTTTGATCTCGTGATCAATCTCTCTTGGGGACAGTAGCTCTGTCAAGTCTTCGAGGAACACATTTGCGTACCCCTTCAACCATGAAGATTCTTCTTGAGACTCCTTGCTTTTCTCTAGCTTATTCAGCTTGATCAAGTAGATGGGTAAACTCTTGTGCATTACGTTAACTATCTGTGATGCCTTTGCTAATCGGATTTTGGGTTTACTAGCCTCCCCTTGAGTTGTGACTAGTTCCCCTTCAGAACTTCGGAAGAAAATTTGACCCCTTCCACAGTGAATGTGGGCATCATTAGGTATTAGCCAATCCATTCCAAGAAAGCATTCATGAGCCCCTAGGTTCATTATTCTAAATTTTACAATTGTTGGCTTTCCATCAAGTAGGAATCTCACTTTGGCAATTTTCCTAGTACAAGTGATTTCACGCCCATTTGCTAATTCCACAAGTAAAGTGGGTGCAACTATTGTGGTTATTCCTAGCTTTCTTGCACAAGCAAGAGAAATAAAGGAATGCATACTTCCACAGTTAATCAAGGTTTTGAAATTATTACCTTGGTAGTGTGAAGGGGTTTGGATCACTGAGAATTGGCGATTCGATCCCTTTTTATGGAGAGCAGCATGGACTATTACCTTTTTAATCTCTGCTTCCATAGTTGGTTCTTCCTCTTCAATTACTTCCTTGCCCTTCCCATTGCTACTTGGCCCTGACCACACACAATGTTTTCTAGTGAAAACATTACTTCACTCTACCTGGTTCACTCTAATACCAACTGTAATGTGCCTAGGTCGCGACACGCTTTAGTAGTCCATCGGGAATCTAATCTAAAAGATGCCGCCTGGGACTCCCATGAAATGTCATAGGGTTTGTCGGTTACTACTCCACAACAAAACGTATCGGCAAACCTTGTTAAGATCGACCTAAATCTTCCTCGGTTTCTAATGGTCAAGTCATTCTATAGCCTTCTACTGTCGAAATCTACTTTGTGTAGAGCATCTAAACTGAGGCAAATTCATATCGCACTTGGTTCAAAGAGAATAGAAAATGAGAGGGATGCATCGCTCTACCTCTCTACCCATAGGGTAAAGTCCCATTCCGGTCCCCTAAAACCATATGAGCCAGGGTTCTACCCTACATTATCTAAAGTCAATATGTCATCGCGATTTGAATGTTGAGAAGCCTCCCAGTTCTTTAGGACCACCACCCTGCCGTAGGACAGACCCGTTGGAAGTTCCGCCCACCCGCTTCCCTTGATAGCTTTAGTTTTCTACTTACCTAAGGGCACATTAGTGATAACATATACAAGCAGCTTCCTTAATTAACTTATTAGTCATATGTTCCTTGTTGAGATATCGAGCTCCACTCGTGATATGCCAGGGTAACCGTTGTGCATTTATGTCCCCGACTTGTCAGTTGTAGATGCGGTTGGTACACCACCCATGAACAATAGCTAGATGACATCTATCCTTATCTACTCTAGTTCGTGGCTCAGTTAGTATGCTACCTTAGTTAGTTGAGTTTGGTTTGAGACCCATATATAGGGTTCTTCTATTTCTATGTACTAGAGTTCTTTTTGGCTTACACAACTAAGAAGAGGAAAACTGTTTTCAGCCTCCACCTTTGTGTGTATTCCCCCATTGTGCAAGCAAGAAAGCTACAAGTGAGACTCCTTCCTTCTCTCCCACAATCTTGATATGGTATCAGAGCCTTGTTCGTGGTAAGGAGCTCAACAAAGCAAGCCAAGTTTGCGGTGTTCTGGTAAGAAGACCAGTGTTGCTTTCATTTTTCTATTCTGGGAGCAAGTCTCTGCAGGTAGCACAGCCGAAAAGTGCAAGAGTGCATTGTCTCAGATTGAGACGTCCTTCGCGGTGTAGCAGGAGGGCAGTATATGCTGTAGGATAGGGCTTTAGCCCTTGGTTGCTCTGTTTTTTTGATTTGAGGCCATTTCGAGGCCCGTTTTGGAGGTGGAAGTTTTCTGCACGCACTTAGGAAAAGGCCTAGTTTTATGCTATGCGACCGCTATTCTACAGATCGATGAAAAGTTATTGTAAAAATTGCATCGTATGCCTGTGCGCAGAGACATTGGGAGTTACAGAATCATCCTTGTTGCCTGTTGATGCAAAATCTTCACTAGGAAGTGACTGTGTGGTCAAATATCACTTTCGTCAGTTTTGTAGATTTGCCCTTGTGAGGCTGAAGCTGTGTTCTTTGCAGTGACAGAATTTTTTGCAGTGTTCTGTAATGGCGTCTGATTCTCTTTCATAGATTGTCACTGAAAAGCTTGACAAGAACAACTTCCAAGCATGGAAGTTTAGAATTACGAAATTCCTTATGGAAAAAGGATATTGGGAATTTGTTGCAGGAAATGAAGAAGAACCAGTTCTTCCTGATGTTCCCAATCAACAGCAAATGCAGGCATTTAAAGCATGGCATGAGAGAGCTCAGAAAGTTATGTACTGGCTGTCTATCAGCATTTCAAACTCTATGATTGTGCATATTCAAGATGCAAGTACGCCAAAGGAGGCATGGGATACTTTGTCAAAAATATATAGCACAAATACGCAAGCCAGGAAAATGCAGCTCAAGCAAGAGTTGCACAATGTGCAAAGAGAAAGTATGAGCATCAATGACTACCACATGAAGGTGAAGAAGATTGCAGATGCACTTGCTTCCATTGGGTCGCCAGTGGAAGATGATGATTTAGTTTCTGTGACCTTGAATGGTCTAGGAAAGGATTATGCACAGTTCCGAACATCCATTTCCGTCCGTGAAAGATTTCCTGATTTTGAGGAGTTGATTGCTCTTCTAATTTCTGAGGAGCAAAGAAATGGTGGTGCATCCTCTTCAGGAGAAACTTCAAAAGAAGTTGTCTTCTACTCAAATGCTGGAAGAGGTAGAGGCAGAGGTAGAGGAGGCCGATGTGGAGGCCGTGGTAGAAATCAGAATATGTAGCAAACTCAAGAAAACCAGTCCTATGGAGAAGGACGTGGTAACTCTAGAGGCAGGGGAAGCCAAAGAGGTCGTGGTGGATGGCAAAGAGGCCAAAATGCAAACAGTAATGTTGAATGCTACTACTGTGGTAAAATGGGTCATATGGCTAAAGACTGCTATAAAAAGAAGAATGACATCATGAATGGAAAATTGCAACAAGGGAATTATGCATCTTCTAGTAGACAGGGTGATGACAGAAATGAGCATTTGTTTATGGTACAACATATGAACAATTCTGTGACAAGTGCAGAAGAAAGCAACGATGTATGGTATGTTGACTCAGGTGCATCAAACCACATGACAGGTCATGCAGAATGGATGGAGGATGCAAGGAAAATGGAAAAACCAAGATTTGTGGAGGCTAGTGATGATACTGTACATCCTATTGTGCAGATTGGAAAAATTCCTTTGTATATGCAGGATGGGAAAAATAAATACCTGTCCGATGTATTTCATGTCCCGAATATCACCAAGAATTTAGTTTCTGTTGGTCAAATGGTTGAGCAGGGCTTGCAGGTCAGATTTAATCCTCATGGATGCTTTGTTGAGGATATGAAAAATAAAGGTCGCTTGATAGCAAAAGGAAAGAACAAGGGCAGAATGTTTACATTGGATGCAGACATGCCTGAATTGAGTGCAGCAATGTTTGCACATGGGACCGGTGTAGTTGCAGATATTGATATCTGGCATAAACGCATTGGTCATGTTAATGTACAACGACTTAAATCAATGCAGGCCCAAAATATTGTTGCAGGATTGCCTAAATTCAAGGTTGCAGAAATGCATAAGGTATGTGAAACATGTCAATTTGGAAAACAGGCAAGGAAACCATTTCCTAAACATGTTCAAGAGAGTAAGAAGCCATTGGAATTAATCCATTCTGATGTGTGGACTACTAAAGCTGCATCTCTTGGAGGCTATCATTATTTTGTCACTTTTATTGATGACTATAGCAGAAAAGTTTGGGTGTATTTTATGAAAAAGAAAAGTGAAGTTTTTGGGTATTTCAAAACTCTTAAAGCTATGGTTAAAAAAGAAACAGGCCTGCAAATAAAATACCTAAGGTCAGATGGAGGGGGAGGGTACCTCTCAAATGAGTTTGCAAGGTTCCTACAGGAGCATGGCATAAAGCAGCAATATTCATGCAGTCATACCCCACAACAAAATGGAATTGCAGAAAGGAAAAATAGGCATATTGGAAAGGTATCACGTGCCATGCTCAATGAAAAAGACTTGCCAGATTTTACTGGGTTGAAGCAGTTGCTACAGCAGTCTACATAATGAACAGGACTCCCACTGCAGCAATACATGGGATGATTCCAGAGGAGAGATATACTGGTAGGAAACCAGATATTTCTCATTTGAAGATTTTTGGTTGTATTGCCTATGTTCTTGTGCCAGATGAGTTGAGATCCAAGTTGGATCCAAAAGCTGAGAAGTGCATCTTTATTGGTTACTCTCTGTAGCAGAAAGGGTTTAGATGCTATAACCCTTCTACTCGTAAGTTTACAGTGAGCAGATATGTTTTTTTTTATGAGATGAGTAGCTGGTATAAACCAGTAAATGTGATTGATGATGCAGATGCACAAAATGATAATGCTGCACAGAATTCACAGCAGCAGTCACAAAATATTAGTGGACCTGGAGCGTCCTCTAGCAGTGGTTCACATTCTTCGCCATGGACAGGCAGATTGAGATCAGGAGAATCTTCTCAAAGCAATGCAGATAGTGGTATTCAAGTATCACGAAAAGGAAAAGGGAAGGTAGATCAGCCCATGTTTGATGTGAATGCAGGTCACTCTTATGTGGATGGTGAATCCAGTGGCTCAGAACAGAGCATTGATGATGAGTTGGGTATTCCTTCTATTGTTACACCTGGAGTAAGGAAGACTAGGGATGTTTTGAGAGCACCTGGGAGTGAACCTACTTTGCGCAGGTCTACCAAAGCTAGGTATCTTGTGGATAGGCTGAAATATGATGGATTTACAGCCATTCACTATGCCTATATGGTCAAAGTGATACAGGAACCAAAACCCACTTCTTTTGAGCAAGCCATGGGAAAATAAAAATGGGAGAAAGCCGTGGATGAAGAAATGGATGCCTTGGAAGCAAATGCTACATGGGAATTGGTACCTTTGCCTAAAAGTAAGAATGCAATTGGCTGTAAGTGGGTTTATAAGGTGAAGCCCAATGCAGATGGTTCTGTGAACAGATACAAGGAAAGATTAGTAGTCAAGGGGTATGCACAAACATATGGCATTGATTATGAAGAAACATTCAGTCCGGTTGCAAGGATGGCAACCGTAAGAGCAGTCATTGCTATGGTTGCATCAAAGGGATGGTCTTTACATTAGATGGATGTAAAGAATGCCTTCTTGCATGGTGATTTACAAGAAGAGGTCTATATGGAGCAGCCACCAGGTTATGTGCATACTGTTCATCCTGAGTTTGTTTGCAGGTTGAAGAAAGCCTTGTATGGCTTGAAGCAAGCACCTAGAGCATGGTCTGACAAGATAGGACAGTATCTTGTCACTATTGGCTTTCAGATTTCCAAGGCAGATTTCTCATTTTATGTGAGAAAAACAGAGAAAGGTATTATGCTACTTGTCATTTATGTTGATGATTTGATTATGACAGGTGACAGTGATGAAGATATCCTTCATGTGAAAATGCTATTGAAGCAGAAGTTTGAGATGAAGGATTTGGGAGAGCTGCGTTATTTCTTGGGCATTGAGGTGATTAGATCACCAAGTGGGATATGGCTCTTGCAGAGGCAGTATGGATTGGACATGCTATGGGATGATAGGCTGTAAGCCTATTTTAGTTTCTTTGAAGCAGAATCTGAAGCTGAGCGCAGATGCATGTGAGCTTCTGGAAGACCCTACTATGTACAGACGCATAGTAGGAAGTTTGATTTATATGACTATTACCAGGCCAGATTTGAGCTATGTTGTTGGATTGGTAAGTCAGTTTATGCAGGCTCCAAGGAAACCGCATTTGGATGCGGCTAGATGCATACTCAGGTATGTGAAGTCCACATTGCAGTATGGACTCCTTTATGAGACTGGGGCTCAGATACAGTTGCATGGATACACTGATGCTGATTGGACTGGTAGTATTTCTGATAGACGATCTACCAGTGGATATGTGTTCTCTTTTGGGAGTGTTGCAGTCACTTGGAGCAGCAAGAAACAGCCTACAGTTGCCTTGTCGAGCACAGAGGCTGAGTACAGGGGTGCAGCAATGGCTGCATGTGAGGTAGCTTGGTTGCATAAGCTACTTTATGTTAGATATGATCAATGCCCCACCCTCATTAGGTGCTACCAATGATCCATGGTGCTCAAAGTTGTAAGGCCCCCATTGTGAGGAGAAGCCAAGTGTGAGCCCGGACATTGGTGGAGTCCTGACTTGTATATCAGATGAGGTCTATGTGACCGGATGGCAAAAAGGTGACCGTTGTGGGTCTAATCTTTGGGTTAGACGAAGTGGTTAAGCTGGTAGCAACTCGAGGTGCATTGCATCGAGTTGCGGGGTAAGGGAGTTAAAAGGGGCCCCTATTGTGGGGTCCGGGGGCCGCGGAAGTGGCCCCTGGCTGGGGGGTCCCATGGGGGCCAGCGGCCCCCCTGGTGGGGGTCCAGGGGCAACACCCCCGGCCCGATGGTAAAGGAAATATTCCCTGGCCGACTAGTGGAGGCTCATATGGCCCGATGGTAAAGGAAATATTCCCTGGCCGACTAGTGGAGGCTCAGCAGGCCGACCTAACGACCTTCGCGGGCTATAAAAGCTAAACCCCTTCGCCGCCATCTCTCACTCATCTTTCACCCAGTCAAAGTTGTTGTTCTAGCTAGCCTTAAGCTCTTCACCTATCTTCTGTCTAGATCGCCATCTAAGCTTCACACAGTGGAAGCACACGGGTGGACAGAGCCATCTTTGTATCAGTTGTTTGAAGTTAAAGAATTTACTGATTCTCCTCTTATCTGTTTGTGTACTCTCTATCTCTTTCTCAGATTCTGTTCGCTGCGCCGTGTAATATTTTACACTTTATGATATGCATCAGCCTATAGATGGGCCACTTGTCATTTATTGTGACAACATGAGCAATATACACTTGGCAAATAACCTAGTCAATCATGCTAGAACAAAGCACATTGAGGTGCATTATCACTATGTGCGGGAGAGGGTTTTACTAGGTCTTATTGATCTATTTTATGTCAGCATAGAGGATCAAGTAGCTGACATATTTACGAAGGCATTGGGCGCAGAGAAGCTGCGCAAGTTCAGAGACCTGCTTGGTATGCAGGAATTGGGATTGAGCTCGAGGGGGAGTGTTGAGATATCGAGCTCCACTCGTGATATGCCAGGGTGACCGTTGTGCATTTATGTCACCGACTTGTCAGTTGTTGTAGATGCGGTTGGTACACTGCCCATGAATAATAGCTAGATGACAGCAATCCTTATCTACTCTAGTTCGTGGCTCAGTTAGTATGCCACCTTAGTTAGTTGAGTTTGGTTTGAGACCCATATATAGGGTTCTTCTATTTCTATGTACTAGAGTTCTTTTTGGCTTACACAACTAAGAAGAGGAAAACTGTTTTCAGCCTCCACCTTTGTGTGTATTCCCCCATTGTGCAAGCAAGAAAGCTACAAGTGGGACTCCTTCCTTCTCTCCCACAATCTTGACATTCCTTTACCTAATTTTATGCCCTACATGAAAACAGATCAAAAAATTTCCTTGAAAGTTATATCAAAATTTCAACTAAGATACAAATCCCGTCCATAGGACGATTCCCGCAATTTGTAAGGATGTGTCTTATTTTCCTCCAAGTTTCCACCCTTGCACTAGTAATAGGGCCTTGAGATTCCTTCTCGAGTCAAGTGTAGACCATCTGAATATGACCCGGAGGCAAGGGATTTACAGCTAGAGCCCCCTTAGCACCTGAGCATCCTCCTACAAATAGACGTTTCTCTGGAGAGATCTCTCATAGTGAGTTTGGTCCACATTCTCGATGTGGCAATCAAAAACCCCCTTGGATAGGGTTGGTGGCTAGCTGGGGGTGCTCAACATGCCTTTGCCAGGTGTTTCAACCTGAATCCAATTAAAAATATTTTCTTCTTATCAACTCTTTAAACTTCAAGCAAGATGGGCCTTGAGAAGAATCCTTCAACTCTTTAGGGTTTGAAATTCTTTCAACTTCCTAGGAACCCTATATATTCTATCACAAGTTCAATCTATGCTTTGTGACATGTAATAGAATTTCCTATTATTTCAACCAAGCAAACCAATGCGGATGCATAAAATCTATCTGGCGTAATTGCACTTTAATGTGTATTCTTGAAACTTTTCATATATATAGTGGCATGAAATTTCCATGCAATTTAATAGCTTCTATGCGCAATTATAATTCATCACCTAAGATTAATGCGATGAAGAAAATTTTCCTAGTATGCTCATTATCTCGAAACATGCTCAATTAAGTTGTGATAATTAATGTAAATGTTCTTTTCTCCCAATTTCTTTTTCCTAATACAATAGGGTGTAGCTGATTCATAAGAGATGTGATTCCCATAGTTGCAATCCCTTGGGTTGCGGTCCTGTTGGTTATGGTGGGAGTTTCAGCGTTTGGAGATATCTATGCTTGGAGACCATTGTTCGCAAGTGGATTCGAGAGATAAAGAAGGAGGAATGAATTTGAGATGGAAGAGCATAAGAGAAGATAGATTAGTTGAAGACCGAGATAGGGTAACTCCTCATAGCCTCTTAGGGTAACTCCTCTCTCTCTCTCCCCCTCACAGCCTCTCAGGGTATCTCTCTCTCTCTCTCTCTCTCTCTCTCTCTCTCTCTCTCTCTCTCTCTCTCTCTCTCAATCTCTTGGAGGGGTATTCTTGTACTTTCCTCTCTCTACCTCTCTCTCAAAGCCTCTCGGGGTCTCCTTGTGCTTTTTCTAACTTCCCCCTATGCCTCATATTTATAGCTAAATAAGAGAAGAAGGGTTGTGGCTGAGAAGAAGAGCTCTTTATGAAGGGGATCTTGGAAAAATGAGCAATTTGATGCTCAAATCACAATTCTGATAGTTCGTTGGCTCTGAGAGGGAGATAAAACTCCAGTACATTTGTTTAGAAATCTTCCAGATCACTCATTCTTCTCCCTATTCAAAGTGCTATTTATTGCCTGTAGACTGCGATCGCGACACATGCGATTTCGCCAATCCTTCTTCTTTTGTATTAAATCTCCAAAACAAGCTGAAAAAAACCACTTTTTTTTTACATGACATATTGTGCTAGAAATATCCATAGCTTTTTAGGGTATTTATAATAAGTATTATCTAAAATATCTAAAATATGTTAGTTTTACCCAAAAATCTAATATTTTGGGACCATCCATACTATACACATTGACACTAGTGATTAATATGGCTCATAACTCTTGTTCACATTGTAACTTCCGTGAAGGGTGGCTACAGTCCTTGTCAAATTTTTAAAAAAATTTATATTATGACTCTCAATTTTTTAAATAAAATTGTTAGTTATTAATGTTAGTTAATTTTTACTTTAGTTAGTATTTAGCTAGTAACCTTACTAACTTATTAATTGACTAACTAACTTTCGAACTAACCAACTAATTTTTAATCGCATGGAAGTATTACACCTATAATACAAAGGCCATGCCCTATGCCTCTATGCTTGGATCAAAATGATGGGTTGTTAATACTAATGTAGTAGGAATACTTGGCAGCATGGATAAAGCTCAATAATACAATCAAACTCTCTTCAAGTTGAGCACAGCCTTGTGGATAGGCTCAATGATATCCTTTATGAGATTGAGGTTAGCTTTAGAACATATAGAGAGTCTTAATCCCGAGATCAATAAAATGTTGAAAGAGAGCACAATTTCAAGAATGTTGTGCTTTAGTATTTTTCAATACACGTAAAATTGTATCCTATTCTAAGGAGACTTGACATGAATCAAGTTAAAATATACCTAGGTCTAAGCACATGGCTTGACAATATTCCAATTATAGTATTAGAGTAACTTTTATGATGTCAAACTAAAAGATGATAACAAAATGATATCAAATTATACCCTAAAATATTTTAAGCAAGGCAATTTGAAGTTATTGCATCAAACTTCTTTGTCATCAACGCAATAATCACATTATACCCAATCGAATGAGTTTATTAAAAAACTTAATAGATTCATGATCCTAAACTCTTATTACATATATTTGTATACAAGTGGAGAGTACAACCTTGCTTTTTATATATCAAAGGGCATCTTCTTATAGAGTTGAAAATATGCAATCATATTGATGTGCATACCATATTAATATGCAAAAAATGTAAGTTGCAAATCACTTTGTATCATGTTTTTATAATGAGGAGGTTGATATATGTATTATATGTACAAATTCTTACACGAAGAGGTTCGTTTTTTTTGTCTCATGTCTCTAAAAGAAAGAAAAAAAGCTAAACTAGGTCCCACTAAGCCAACTAACTGCCCATAAAATTATAATTGACCCTTTTTGTTGCGAAGGTTGAAAAATTTAAAGGGATAGACAAACTTAAAATTCTCAAATTTAAAAGAATAGAGTTTTAAACTATTCTTTACTAAAATTCTCAATGTCTATTTTTCAATGTGAATACATGCCAGGATGGATGTTTCCATAGCCAAGCATGGGCACAAAATCTATAAGTGAAAAAAAGATATTGCAATCTTAGCTAAAACATGGGCACAAAATCTAATTAATAAGAGTAGAATACTCTTCAACTTGAACACTTGATAAGGTGAATGTCAACATGCCCAAGCTAAGGTCTCAAATTTTTATCAAAAACTCATAATCCAAGGGGAACACAAAAGCCAAAACCATTGACATTAAGGTCCCATAAGCTCATTGTAACTTATCATTAACCATAAAACTCAATCCTTTATCTTGTCAAGATTCTAGCAAATAAAGTTTGAACTAAATTTTACAGTACAAAAACAATGAATGATCCTAAAATTTGACACGTGCAACTTTATCCGATTTTCTTGGTCGCATGGCCAAGCCCTCCTCATATATTGAGAATGATAAATAGCAAAAGGATTTCCATAATGACTCAAAAGATAGGCCAAGTGAGAAAAAAGGTTTACAAATAGCCGAGTGGCAAAAAGGGGTTAAATAAATCTAAAAAGAATTGGACACGTTGGGAATGAGACTTTTCCCACTTTACCTAAAACACTCTTCCTTGATAGTGATAGCATTTATAAGAGAGTATCCAAGCAGCCAAATTTAAGGGATTTGAAAGAAATTGGGCATAAATGCACTGTTGATACATTGAAGGAGTTGAAAGTTGGGAGTGATGGGCTTCTTCTACCTATAGAGAAAAAATGTTTCATGAAAATGTTGGCAAATCATGGAAAGACTTTTGCATTTCATCCTATTGAAATTGGTTGTGTTGATCTGATTCTTATGGCTCCCATAGTCATTTTTATAATGCCACATGTGCCATGGAATTTAAAGCCAATTCCAATGGCTCAAGCCTAGTTTCCTAAGACGATAGAGTTCTTAAATGAGAATATTAGGATGAGAATTTTGGACCCATCCTTAGCTCCATATTCTAACCCCCTTTGGTCTATTGTATCAAATAAAAATGGAGCATTCAAATTTATTCAAGATACGCATCTGGTCAATTAAGTCACGATAAGAAATATTGGTGCATGGTCTATTGTGAGTGAGTTTGTTGAAGCATTTGTTGGTAAAGCTATTTATTCAATGGGGGATTTATATTCAAGATATGATTAGTGTCAACTATCTGGCAGCACTAGAAAGTCAAGATATTACTACTATAAAGATGCCATTAGATTTGATGCGCATGTGTACCCTAGTTCTATAGTAAGGAGCAACAGATTTTGTTGCCCACATGATGAATGTGATGAAAAAGGTTTTCCAAGACCTTGTTTCCCAACTTACTATGTTGTTTCTTGATGATGTACCAATCAAGGGTTGTGAAGTCCATGAAATGAATGAGGAGTTGGATGAGAATGGCTACAATATATTTATTGCCAATCATATTGTAGATTGCAAGAAGATTTTGACTTGCTTGGAAGAAGTGCATTTAACTCTATTGGGTTAGAAGTCTGTGTTTGGTATTGAGGAGGTGTTGATTTGTAGTTCACATGTGTGGTCCCTATGGCTAAAAGCCCTCACTCGCAAATATTGATGGGATTGATAGGTTGCATGAAACTTACTCTAGGGTGTTAGAAGTCAAAAGGTTTTTGGGTGCATGCACTTTCTATCTCATTTGGATTCCTCACGTTGCGCATGTGGTTGATGACCTTTATCAATTGTTGAGGAAGGGGCAAAAGCACGATTGGGAAAAGAAACATACTAACGCAATGTAAAAATTGAATAGACTATTAATATATGCTTTAACATTGAGAAAGGTGGATTACTCAAATGGAAGACCTATTATTCTTATTGTAAATACGAGATGTGGAAATTGGATAGAATGATGAGGAGGGAAATAGGTATGCCATCACATATTGTGTGAAGGTGTTTAATGAGAGGTAAAGACAATATCCACAAGTTAAGTGGGATCTTTGGGGCATTATGACATCCCTTAAATCTAATAAGGAATATTTTCTAGATTCTTGTGTGATTATTGAGATAGATTACTTGCCACTATTGGGGATGATTGCAAGTCATGCCACACCAAATATTGCTATGTTGTGGTGGATAGCATATATTAAATCATTAAATCCTAAATTGTAGCATATTGCAAGAAAAGATAACCCAATTGCATATATATTGCTGACATGCTATCAAGGGCACAGTTTGATGATGAAGATGATATGATAGAAGATGAAGTGGATGATGAATTAGTTGCTAAAAATGCTAATTTTACTATAGAAGCTTATTGGATAGCTAATGTAAATGGAAGTATAATTTTTATAAATGATGGTAGAGTTTTCATGAGTGTCGAGATAACATTAAGTGCATCAAGTATAGTAGGAAGACTAAGGAATGGTGTTGGTATAATAGGAATTTTGCAACATATAAAGTGGTTTAGCACGGGAAAATGCATTGATAGCATGAGGTAAGCATTATAGATGTTATGTTTCAGCCATGGAGAAGTTTTCAAAGAACTTGTATGTAGATGATTGACTTAAAATATGACAATATCTTAGTAGACTATCCAAGAAAGAGGAGTTAGATGTGGAGTATAAAAGAATAAAGAGAAAGAAATATAGATTTTTCTTGGAAGATGGTTATCTCTAGAAGTAGGTGAAGAAGAAGAATTGGGTTTCATTGGGAGTCATTGGGGATAGAGCTACTTAGTTGTGGATTATGCAAGAATTTCACAAAGTCTATGGATTGGTCATAAAGGTGTTTGGGGCACTTTTGAGAAAATCAAGGAAAAATTTTGGTTATGTACAACGATATAGCATAGTTTGTGGAGTCTTGTAGTACTTGCTAGGTGTACTTTGCTGTGAGACATATGTTGAGAAATAGACAAATGATGTATGCTCCAAGAAGAGCTGTCCTGAATCCCATATGCATAGTCAGGAGAGTGGAACAACTCAAAGTCTATAAAGCATTGTACTTGACTATGAAATGAATACAATGTCATGATGCTTTGTACTTTCAGTTAAGTGTCTTGTCATTGTCAATTCTACACAAGATTGCGTTTATGAGTCCAAGCTAATCTATCTTGGAACCTAATTCACTCATGTAATAGTTTGTCTCTACTTGTCCATGTCATTATGAACTTGGTCTTCATCTTTGATCCACCATAGCTTGTGTCATGCTCTAGATCCGCATCCTTTAATATGGTATCAAAGCCCAGTAGGGCATGGCTTAGATTATCTCCATCTCTTCCCAGCTCAGGTTGAGTGTTGGATCTCATCCTCAACTTCATTTGCAATTCTACCTTCAATAAAGCTTCCATGGCAGCTATGGCCAACAGTACCCTATCATCTTGAAGCTTTTATATCTCTCTCCACAAGCCAAATTTCTCTAGA
Organism: Lygodium microphyllum; assembly: GCF_053477565.2. Classification (NCBI taxonomy): domain Eukaryota; kingdom Viridiplantae; phylum Streptophyta; class Polypodiopsida; order Schizaeales; family Lygodiaceae; genus Lygodium; species Lygodium microphyllum. Next base: position 138,238,629 of record NC_141142.1, on the reverse strand, counting down.
CTTCCTTCTAAAGAAGTGTTTCCTCGCTTCCAGAGCTCGTCCCTTGCACCTCAGTCATTGACATTGAGTCACTATTGCCTCAACATTGCCTATTTTTGAAGTTGTTGCCATATTTGTGTCTATAGACAGCAGCACCCACCTGACTTGGAGGAGTTGTATCTCCACATAGAGGCCATATCTCTCCAATTTCTCTTCTAGGAAAACGTTCGTAAACTCCAAGTGATTCTAGTTGGCACATAACAGTTAGACATTGGCCCCCCAACCACCAAGCATTGCGAAAATTGGACGACGCTGTCTGATCTATGCATGGTTCTGTTCGAGCAATTTATTCTTCTTCCACACAGTGCGATTTCCGCCGAGATCATAGGGTTTCTGTAGAGCTTGAAGAGAGCTACATTTCCATTAAAAAACTTTTGGAAATGATCCATTGTAGCTCATGAAACCAGTAAAAAAACTAGACCTGTGCCAAAACCCTAAACCAGGAAGCCATAGCCAAAGCTTCAAAATTTGACATTCTTCACAGGTTCTTCTCACTGAAGTCATTGTTGGGGTAAAGGCACCTCCGCCTAGCTGCGCATCTATTACTACACTAATAGTCACTGCCACTGCACACTACAGATGACGAGTGCCCATCACCGTCACTTTATTCTTTATTCTTTTAGTGACAATTTGAATAAAGGAAGGCCCGGTCACACATTGTGACTGTTGGAGTTCCCATTTCTTGTCTCTCTCTTTCTTGCTCTTGCTCTCCTACCATAGCTTTAGAGTGCAAGCTTCGATCCTTCTCACCTTTCAACTGGTATCAGAGCACGGCTTCCTGACTCTTGAGCTTGGCTCGTGGCATTCTCAGCTTCCCATCGACTCCCCACTCGCATTGGGTCTCCTTCCCGGCAACCATAGCTCATTCTCTTGAGCTCCCGACACTCCTCGGCTTCCCGATATTCTTCTCGGTCTATTGAGGCACCATCAAGGCATTGACATTGAGGTATTGATTCATTATTTCAGAGATTTATCTCAGTCCATAGGTCTAGGTAAACAGGGAAGCCACCATTGAAGCTTCCAATCTTCATATCTCCTTGCCACAGGTTGTGGGCTGCTAGAGGCTTGTTCCAAGGTCTCTTTGGCTCATGTTTGAGCCCCCCAATCTCTCCAAACCTGCCACATGGACCAATAGGAGTAGCAGCATTATCACGCAAATCTGCACCTAATTTTGAATAGATCTCATTCAGCCACTTCAACTCCAACTTGGCATTAAGCACTTGTTTGGGCTCCATTTCAGGCTTTTTGCACATGGACTGATACTTGGCATTGATCCTTTGATATTAGGAATTCGTTTGGTGGCTGAAAACAATGTTTCAGGACTGTTATAAACAGTCTACAGACATTTGATGCTAGTTCTACATTCATAGTTTATGCCTATGCTTGTTTGGGCATGACTACATAACCGGTTTGTTGCCTATTGCATCCCGATTGATTGGGGGATTGAAGCTACATGTTATGCTATGATTTTGGCCTGATTGTGGGGCTGGAAATATACAGTTTATAATAGTAAATGCATGCTAAATACTCTTTGGCTGAAGCTATCTTTTATGCTTTGACATATGCCTATTGGTTCCGGATGTATGTCTTGGGTTATGCTATGATGTATTGATCATCGAGGGATGACTTCGAGCTTGTCATTGGATCCGAATGCTTTTGGAAGCTTGAGCTTATTTTGGCCCGCACTTATTGACATCGGTCTATGCTTGACAATGGTTAGTGCTTTGACAGTTATATGCTCTTTGGGTACATGCTTACACGATGCCTACGGCTTAATGCATTTGTCTTGGCACAATGTACCATGTACTTGTTGAGCTTTAGTGCTCTCTGAAGACTTGGCTTGGATTCTCATTTTCTATTCTAGAATTTTGTATTGGATGTCATTTTGGTTGTCAGAGATCTTTATTGGGATGTATGTCTTGCTCATGGATGCTACCTACAGTTGTTTTGTAGCCGTCATGCTCTTGGGATGCTATTGAGGCATTGTCTTGGTTATCTATCTTTGGTACTTTGACTTGGTTTTATTGAGCTGTTGAGCTCATTTATCTGCCTTTTGTGCTAGTGGGAGCATCTTGTATGCTTGACTGACATTGAGCAAGAGGTTTATGCTATTTGAGAATTTTGCAAATACTTGAGTCTTTGGGATCTCTTACACTTAAATGTTGCATGGTTCATGCACTGATATCTTGGAGTTGCTTTTGACCTGAGCTTGGGCTTTGCAGTCTTGTGAGCATAAACCTACTGGTGTTAGATCTTGCCAGTGTTATATATACTTTGCCCTATTGTCCATGGTGTCACGAATCGCGTGGTGGAGGGACTTGCTCAAGATGCTGCACTGAACACACACAGAATGCACAAGGAGAAGCTCACTCAAGAGACAATAAGAGAGATGGAGGCCAAAATGTTTTCTTACTGGTTTCTTCTTCTTCTTCCACACACTTTTTCAACGTACACAAAGTATATATAAGATACAACATAAAGGAAAGTGGCCTACTAAGTCAAACAATGCATAACCGACTACACTAATTGATTGGTGCTATAACTATGCTAGCTGTAAATAGGTGTAACAACCTGAATATAATAAGTAATGAGTCAGTGGCCATGTGAGAGTCATAATGACCACCGACGTGCTAAGTATAGACGTGCGGACCCATCTAACCAGGCGATCCATCATTAATGTCTGTATGTGTTGAGCTTGTCATCTCAACACTCCCCCTCAAGCTCAACTACATCTCTACAACTCCAAGTAAGCTTCGAAACTTTTGAAGCTTCTCTGTACCCAATGCCTTCGTGAAGATGTCATCTATCTGATCCTATGTGCTGACATACACCAAGTCAATCTCACCTGCTAGTACCTTCTCTCTCACAAAGTGGTAGTGTATCTCAATATGTTTTGTCCTGGCATGGAACAAAGGGTTCCTAGCCAACTGTATATTGCTCATGTTGTCACAATAAATGACAACTAGACCTTCCACCTACACATCTAAATCAGCCAATAACTTTTGCAGCCATACTACCTCACATGCTGCAACAGCAGCACCTCTATACTCAGCCTCTGTACTCGACAAAGAAACTATAGATTGCTTTTTGCTGCTCCAAGTAACTACTGCACTACCAAGAGAGAACATGTATCTACTGGTAGATCTTCTATCAGACATACTACCAGCCCAATCTGCATTTGTGTATCCAAAAACTTGTACATCTGTACCTGCCTCATAGAAAAGTCCATAATGTAATGTGGACTTCACATATCTCAATATGTGTCTGCCTGCACCCAAATGTGGCTTTCTAGGTACTTGCATAAACTGACTCACAAGACCAACAACATAGCTCAAGTCTGACCTTGTAATGGTCATGTAGATCAAACTCCCCACTATCCTCTTGAACATATTAGGGTCTTCTATCTCATCCCCAACATCAGTACTCAACTTTACATTCTGCTCCAACGAGACTGAAAGTGGTTTGCATACTGTCATACCATACTTGGACAACATATCCAAGCCATACTGCCTTTGGGATAGCCATATACCATCATCACATTTGATCACCTCAATGCCAAGGAAGTACCTTAGCTCACCTAAATCCTTCATCTCAAACTTCTTCTTCAAAAAGTCCTTGACTTCAGCAATCCCACTATCACTATCACCTGTAATAATCAAGTCATCCACATAGATGACTATGATGACCAAACTTGCATCTCCCTTTCTCACATAAATTGAGTGATCTCAACATCAGAAACATAAAAGCCAATATTGACAAGATACTCTCTGATCTTGTCAGACCATGCTCTAGGTGCTTGCTTGAGCCCATAGAGCGCCTTCTTCAACCTGCACACATACTTGGGATGCTCTAAATCTTCATAACCTGCTGGCTGATCCATATACACTTCTTCCTACAAATCACCATGCAAGAAGGCATTCTTCACATCCATTTGTTGCAACCTCCAACCTTTGGCATATTTGCCATAGTAATGACAGTCCTTATCTCTATTTGACTGATCATTTGATTGCCATGAACCAGATTCACCACCTCTACAATGGGGTGATCTCCCCCTACCTCTAAAGCTGCCAAATCTACACTTTCCCTGTGCATTTATGCCATGCCAGGCATTTTGGTGATGCTATCCATAAGCATTTTGAGTGTCTCCTCAACCTTGAAAAGAGCCATGGCCTCTGCCGCCTCTACCACAGTGGCTACAGTAAAGAACAATGCCTCTGCTTTGAGATGTACTAGAACCTGTATTCAGTCCAAGATTAACTTCCTCATGTAGCAACAAATCAATCAGTTCATCCCAATTAGGGGATTCAACTCTCATAGAAATAGACATGTCAAATGCTTTATACTCTTTGCCAAGTCCATTCAATGTCACTGCAATCATATCATTCTCAAACACTGAAGATCCAATGGTGGCAAGCTAATTCGCTATGTTCTTGATCTCTGTAGTGTAGGCCTGAATGCTTCTGCCATACCTAGATATGTTATTGAATTGTTGCTTTAGCTGAATCTTTCTTACATGTGTTACATTTCCATAATTCTTCATGAGTATGTCCCATGCATCCTTTGGAGAACTGCATCCAGTAATCTGTATAGCCATAGCATCTGATATACATAAGGAAAACCAATGTAACACCTTGCATGCTCTCTCAATCCATAGCTTATGAGCCCTTTTCTAATCATTTGTCAGATTCTTTTCATGCATTTCATTTTTAGCCTCATCACTTGTACATAAGTCCTAATAACCTCTGCCAACCAAAAAATTCTTCATACGAAACTTCCATAAAGCAAATTTTTTTTCGTCTAGATTTTCTCCCACAATTCGAGTGATATTGTCAATGCCTTGAGTATTTGCCATAGTTATAGCTTAGGTATTCAGTGATGTATACAACTTGTAGGTATTTGACTCCTTTTTCTATAGTTTAGGACCAATTTCTTGCTATTCAGGACAATTTCCTGCAATTCAGGTAGTGGAGTCTTAAGGATGTAAGAGACACCTTGGAGTTTCTAGAGAATGTTACTCCTGGATATAAGTTCAAGGTAAATGGTGCTGTAATTGGAAAAATAATTGAGAGCTCTGTATCATGTATGAGTTGTTTGCCTCCTAGTGTTGTGACTTTTGGACTATAAATATGCATGTATAAATAATTTTGAATCTTTCTTTTGCTCACAAATATTGCTGCCAGAAACATGGAATTATACACATTGATAAGTACTATTTAAAAAAATCTTGGTATATGGTTTGCAGTGATTCTATGAATAACAAATCGTCGTTTGTGGACCAAAATGATTTCATTATATCATGAGTTACAAAATTGGAGTAATAGGAAAGACTTGGTACAAGCTTTATAATTCTCTATGATTCTATGAACAAAAAATCGTCTTTCATGGGTAAGGTCAAAATGACATATCATTACATTTTGGGTTAGAATATTGCACTACAGATGTATACACAAGGGGAATGTTACTTCAGTACAAATAGACAAACTGGTAATTATAAGGCTATTCTTTAGCTTCTCTTTGATCTTTGGTTTTTCCATCCTCGAGCTGTTCTTTAGCTTCTCCTTGATCTATAGCTTCTCCATCCTTAAGACTTCTCTCTTTCTTTGGAAAAGTTACTTCATCTTCCATACTTTCATCTGTCATGACTAGTTTCCTCTTAGTAGGTGTTTTCCTTGGTCACTCGAAGAACTTACTTACGTCATGCACTCTTTTCTCCTTGGGCTTTAGAGTATCCTTTTTCTCAAATAGGATCTTATCCTTTGGAGAAATGCTGAGGTAGTCTTCTTTCTCAGGACTAATAGAAACATTCACGACCATTTGGCTATACACTTTGGCCATCCTCTCGTAGTTCACTTGGCCAAGAGACAAAATCTTTCTCTGCCAGATCAGATCCTCATTCATTTTCTCCTCTAAGACAACCTGCTGCTCACTTGCAACCCTTATAGGATACAAATGGGTAACCTCTTCAATCTTGGGTGCTGGTGGCTCTTTCTGCTTTCTCCTAGGTGGAACATTGAGGATTTCAAATTCCTCTTAATCAGTTGATGGAAGAGGCTTCAAAACTTTGTCAAACTTATATCTAAGTCTGCTAACCATATTAAAGTCTTTATTCATTAATGTAATTCAATGTGCATGGGCAGCTGCAATATAAGCATCATTCATAAAGTCTATTAAAAAATCCTATGTTGCCTCTTGCAAGCATAGTAGGGTGGACAGCTGTCATCTCTTGTTGAGGTTATCCACAAAAGCAACAGAGGACAATCTATAAGATATCTCCTTGACCAATCTAAAAACCGCAGCCTTAGGAATGAGGTGACTAGTTGACTTTTGAGCTTTCCTGATCTCTTGTAACATCCCTCCCCCCCGGTGACCCCCGTGCCTCCCCCCATAGGAACTCCCCCCCCTTTAGAGTTTTTTTAATTATTTTTTTGAAAAAAAATTTACCCCCCTCTCTCGAGAGAGAGGGAGTGAGCCGTGTGATGGGGGACATGCAGCCATGGCGGGCGCCGTCCTCCCCCCTCATAACCATCTCCCTCCCCTCCTCACCTTAAAAGGGGGCCCCCTGGTGGTCTGCAGGGAGGCAACGAGCTCTCCACCACCACTTGCAGCAGGCGCCACCCTCTACCTCATCAATCTGCCTAGTGGCCCAGCAGGTGCCACCCCCTGCCTCGTCAATCTGCCCAGCGGCTTGCAGTACGGCCCCCCCTTTCTCGTGAACACAAAGAGAGAGAGAGAGAGAGAGAGAGAGAGACAGAGAGAGAGAGAGAGAGAGAGAGAGAGAGAGAGAGAGAGAGAGAGAGAGAGAGAGAGAGAGAGAGACAGAGAGAGAGAGAGAGAGAGAAGAGAGAAGAAGGGTAGAAGAAGTAGAAGAGGAAGAGAGAGAGAGAGAGGAAGAACAAGAAGAACAAGAAGAAAAAAAAGAAGAAGAAGGAGAAGGAGAAGAAGAGAAGAAGAGGGAGAGAGAGTAGGAAGGAGAAGAAGAAGAAGAGGTAGAAGGAGGAGAGGGATAGAAGAAGAGGAGGAGAGAGAAGGAAGGAGAAGAGGAGGAAAAGAAGAAGGAAAGGAAAAAGAGAGGGAGAGAAGAAGAGAAGGAGAGAGAGAAGAGAGGAAGGGAAGGAGAGAAAGAGGAGAGAGAGAGAAGGAGAAGAAGAAGAAGTAGAAGAGGTGGAAGGAGAGAAGAGAGAAGTAGGAAAAGAAGAAGAGGAGGAAGGAGAGAGAGAAAGAAAGAGAAGAGAAGAGGAAGAAGAAAGGGAGAGAGAGAGAACGATAAAGAGAGGGTAAGAGATTTGGAGAGTGAAGATGGTTCGAGGAGCCACACTCAAGCCACCCCTCATCAGCAAAGGATCCCCTTTCCGTGACCTTTCCCCCCGAATCGGTCATCTTGAAGGCTGCTAAGGCCCGAACTATCCCAACCCCGAGTAGAAATGGCTCTCAAGAAGAAAATCGTGGGAATCGTAGGTGCCAAAGCTACCATTGGTGTGGCTGGTAATGCGGGAGAGGCGAGCGGAGCGACCAATGCAATAAACACCCCTACGAACACAAATCCAACCCAGGTCCTTTAAGTGGTATAGTTAATTTATTTCTCATGGAAAAGATAAAAGGGTTAGCTACGTGCATGGAACAAGGACGAGTCATAGGATTTTTGTTTACTCTAAGTGCTCGGTTGCATGCGTGAAATGGTAGAGTATGGAGTTCGCATAAGTTTATATACATGAAATGATAGCTTTTACACACATAAAATGATAAGGTTTTTGCATTATTTCACATAAAATAATAGCTTTTAAACTAGTTCAGTGCATGAATAGTCTTTAAAATTCATGCTTTGCGATCATGACTAAAAGAAACACATGAAATGATAGTTTCTGATGGATAGAAACCTAGAACTTCATGGGATCCGGTGCATTAGGAATAAGTATAATTGCATGCGAATTGTTTTATCGATCATGCTGTGGACTATCGCAAATGGATACGCTCCTAGCTTAATTGAAGCTGGGGACCTAACCCTAAAAGGATTGTTGGCCCAAGTTATGCTTAGTTGTTTGAAAAGGTTTTAAATCCCTTGAGCAAGTGTTTTGATATATCCAAGTTAAATTATGATTGTGCATGCAATGGGATTGCGATGCCTTGAAGCAAGAGGTTGTGCATTCAACTTTTTGTTTATGTGGTTTTGGATGTTAACCCAAGTGGGGTGTGATTGATGATAGCATGGCCGGGTCTGAGATGACTAATTGCCATGGAAACAAAAGGGATGTTTTCCCTAGTAATTGTTTTTAAGCTGGTTGCTTCAGCTGTGGGTGATTTCCTAAAGGGTTAATTAAAGAAGGATGGCACTAGCTACCCCCCGCAAAGTGCCAAACCCTAACCAAGGGGGTTGTGAATCTGCATCGGGAATGTGGACCGAACCCGCCATGAGAGGTTACTCCGTGGAAATTACTTGGCGTAGGAGGACGCTTGGGTGCCAGTGGGGGCTCTGGTCGTAAATCCCAATGCCTGTAGGCCCTAGACAAGTGTTTTACGTGACTCGAGATGGGATCTCGAGGCCTTGATACTAGTTAAGGCCGAATCTTGGGTAGTCTCGGTTAGCCGAGAGCTTTCCTCAAAGGGACTGTTAACAAGGAATGTTAGGAAGACCCGATTACAAGGAACCCGAACTTCATGTCGATCCTAGTGGGAAGGGCCGGTCCACACAGAGTCACATCCAAATGGAATGCGACGTTGGACCCACTTACATATCAACCACTTGTTGGATTCCATGCATATTTTCAAGAACGTGGGTAGCTTACTATGGGACCACATCACAGGAAAGAGAGACATTATAGGGACACAAATGGATTTGAAGAAGATAGGCAAGATGGAGGCGCTTTGGCCGCAGTCGAGTGATGATGGTCGCTTGTAGCTACCTCATGCTCCTTGGGTTTCGTCCACTAAAAAAGAGTGCATTGTGAAGAAAATAGTCAAGTCTATCTGCACTCCAACGAGTTTGATGCATTGTCTTAGGTTCGCATTTTCTAAAGACGTATCAGGGCTAAAATCCCATGATTGGCATAAGATATGTCAGGTTTGTACTACGAATGGATTGTAAGTGGCCTGCATATTTTGCTATTTGGAGTGTAATCATTGTTCATAATGCTTCCTCGTTTGTGGCAGTTTGTACTACCGACCGCGATCGCAGGATGCCTTACTCCAAAAATACGTAGGGCGATTTACATGTTGTCAACTTTAGTGCAATGGATCTCACAAAAGGAGATTAAGACGTCCTCTATTGAATCTGCAAGGCGGGGAGCAGTGGAGATGGTCTATCTCTTTGAGAAATACCTACCTACTAGCATGCTCATGATACAAATCCACCTTCTTATGAATCTTGTAGATGAATGGAGATTGCTGGACCTATCCATACATGATGGATGTTCTTCTTGGAGCACTTCATGAAAACCTTGAAAGTCTTTGTGCGACAACAAGATTGGCCAGAAGGTAGCATGGCTGAAGGTTGATTGGTGTCTGAGGTGTTAGTGCATATTTCACAATGGCTACCAATGGTGGATTCAGTCAACAGTATGCTATGGTCACTGAAGGACGATGATAGACTGACTAAAGATGTGGTGGTTGGAAATGGGGTAGAAAAAAAAATGGATGCTGCAATGGAGGAGAAAGTGAATCACTTTTTTATGTTTCACCATCCCTCCATGGAGATGTGGCTCACTAGGTAGCAACAAGCTAAGAAAGATCGGGAGGAAGTGCAATCTAAATTTTGATATAGTATGCACCATTGATTGATTCGATATCCTGAGGGCATGGAGGAGATGATGCAGTTTATGTCAACGCGATGGTTGCATGGAGCTTTGACTGCAGCATCTCACGAAGGGGCAAAGGTTCAACTGAGGAGTGGGAATTCTCTAGGAGATGTAGTCCAAAGGTGATGATATGTTTAGGGTTTGTCATATCTATATTTTATATGCGACAACTAATTGAGTGTTTCAATGTACATTACAAAATATATAGTGCAACATGGTCGCATGGACGACATTTTTGCGTGGAGCATATTTACAAAATGCGATCCACAATAGATTGTGGTATCATGGCAAAGTTCGAGCAAGAGAGCCGACGATGAGCTTCTCCATGATCCTATTCGATGTGCAGTGGTTCAAAGTGGTACTTGAAGGAGCTGGAGAACAGTTCGACGAGGTCCATCTGGATTTCTCAAAATAGATTTCGAAAAAAAATGGATGGATTTGTGCAACACGTTTGTGTTGCCAGCCCATTGTGAATAGGTGCATGAACTCATGTTTTTTTAACTTGTATTACGATATGGTACATGTCACAATAGTTAAATCTCTCTTGTGTGTGATTTTGAACAAGTAATTTTCTATCCAAACCCCTGACAATCTCGATGGTGGTACATTATACCTTCAGCTCCCCGAAGTGCAAAAGTATATGATCAAAGCGATGTTCCGAGCATAGATGAGGACATTATGCAAATAGAGGGGTCAATATTGCAAGGGATGGAGGCCACTGAAAGCTTGAAGCATGTAGAGGAGCCAGGATCCGGTAACAATGATGGAAATATAGGACTCCAATATTTCTTTGAGAACGAGGTGGACTCATCCTTTTGTGGTGACATGTCTATTGACCTTCCAGTGTATGCGAAGTTGTGTCAGGAGATTGACATGGGATCATAGGGTACTTCATACTTGGAGCATCCACCTTCTCAATTCATTAACGAATCTCTTATAAGGGTACATAAGATATGCATTTTAAGTAAGATCATTTTTTTAAGATTTATATTACCATGCTTTGTATGATTTATATTGATTATGCTAACATCAATTTTTGTCTATGCATGTGACCTTTGTGGATATTTAGATCATCATGATGAGTCGAGGGATGAGCAACAAGGAGCTACAGGAGATCTTCACATGTATGTCTCCAGATCAGATGGCTCAATTCAGAGATATGCGGTGGACTAGGAGCTGTCTCGGACACCATCACGCCGTTCTATTAGATGTATTTTGGTACGCTCTGATGCTTCAATTTCCAGTAGACAAGGTTGACGCTCCAGACTTGTGCAAGACAGAGGGAGTGGTTCAAGGGGATGCTGTGGAGACCTAGATGCAGTGAGCCCGCAGTTGACTCGGGATACAGGTGCTACTCCTCCTCACTCTCGTGGCGGTTTGAGAGAGCATGGCTCAGGTGGTTGTCATGGAGGTACCAACGCAGTGTCTCCATCTCGTCATTCTGCTAAAGTTGCATTACCCGTAGGATTTTTCACACCTATGGGGACGTTTACTCCAGTCACTTCAGCTTTGCTCAATCATCCGCAGGTGGCATCCCTATGGGTACTACTCCAAGAGATACTACCCCCTTAGGTACACCAGATGTACAGGGGTCTCCTAGATATGCCGAGGAGCATGGTCGCATGTAGGAGAGGACACATCTTAGGCATACCCCAGAGAGGTATGGATATCTTGTAGATTATAGGATAGGAGCCATCATCATGAATGATGAGGGAAGGTGGGTGATGACTCGTATGAGAGAGTTGTGCCAATAAGTTTTTTGGCACAACGTCTTGGATCATTGGAAGAACATACTAGAGAGGAGCAAGGACTACATAGTAGCATCCTTGCATGAGGATTTTCTGGTATTAGCCACAACAGATAGGTTTTCCATGGGCTGGATGATGGAGTGCATGTGTGCGTACATATCACATAGACGATCGGACGCACGCAAGGCACTTAAGAGTGGGGCCTCAAAGCTCGAGTGGCTAGACGCAGATGACTGGTGCCGACTCAAGGAGGAGGCTACAGATTCTCCAGGACGTTGGAGACAGCATCGCGAGGCGATGAGGGCCTGACTAGAGGCTGACTAGAGGCCAGAGTGGTCCATCATCTTGGGAGTGGCGCGGCCACAAGACATATTTGGAGGACTTTGTAAGTTTTTCTTTTGTTCTGCTTGCTTCTTCTTTTTTTTTGCAATATCCCTTGTACTGATAATCATGTTTCTAACAGTTGTATTTTGTTTTCTTTAAAGCACTCCATTACAAACTGTGATCCCACCGGCCTAAAGACTCGATATGTAGAGAGACATGGTCTCACTGCATTGATCGACGATTGTATGGATGCATTGGCCCTATAAGTCACTCATCTTTCTTGTCCATAGTTACTACGTTTAATTAAAATGCATTATTGTATGGTGGACTGATGTGTAGTTGTTTTTTTTTTGCAAGGTCCGTTCGATGCTCCTTTGCAGAGCGAGACGAGGTTTCAGATAGTGAGGATCTATAGCTTGCCCTTGGATCCCTGGAGCTCACATACTCTTCTTTTTTGTCACATGATTTGTGTAGCCATTTTCTATGTAGTAGTAGTATCTTGCCATGATTGTACCGGTTGCTTTCATTACACAATCATGTTTTTATTTCATGTATCAGTGTTATGATTCAAGTACACTTTGTCTTTATTTACACGAGCATTGTACACATTACTAAAACTATCCACAAAATTTTTTTGCCCTGTTATCATCACTATTAGCATCGCAAGTTTACTGCACGCGTCAGTATTAGCATCACAACATACGTCGCAAAAAGCGTCATTATTATCAATATCGCTATTTGCATCGGTATCAAATGCGATGCTGATACTAACACACATAGCGACGCTAATAACGATGTTGATACTCGACTATTCTATGGTGTCGTCAATACCGACGTTTTTTTGTGATGACAGGGGCAAATTTCTTTATGAACATTTTCATCTCTTTAAACGTTGGTATAAGGCTTGTATCTTGTAGTGTTACAGGAAAAATGCTTGAGGAGGACGAGGATGTAAAGGCTCTTAAAAACTAGCCATATATATAATATTTTAAAAATAATATTGGTATTTTAGATTCCACTACATTTATTGTGTTCTCGATCTTTGAAGTTGTCTTCGAAAAAACCAATTGAATAACTCCTGAAGGGCAAGTTGCTAGGGGCCCTTGCTCTTCCACAAAATAAGGCCCATGAACAAGAACAATATGATGTGACAACCCAAAAAGCAATAATCAATTTAAATCATTAAACCTTTTTTTTCAAAGTAGAAAGGTTCAAATTTATGTCTATCTTACCAAGTAGAAAGTAATATCATTTTCTCCCCATGCTTCCTTAATTGCTTAAATAAAATTCACAACTGAACATTTGTACTCTTCCGAATAGTTAGATCTTATCTTTTATTCCCTGAGAATTTTTAAAAATATATCAAGGTGTCTCCAAACCTCCATTCGTAGGAATGCAATTTGTGGTGTGCTAGCCACATTTGTTGTGATTGCACACAACTCTCTCCAGCACTCCCACAATGCGTTCATTTGTTTATCAGTATAATTTCTTAGAAATCGTCTAGCTTTTCCACCCCCCATAGGGACATCTGCTAAGACCTCTCTTATTTTCCCTGAGGCTATTGGATCCTTTCTCAAGTGAACTTGACCTCCATGAAAACCCATTTTGGGCAGTAAAGTCTCACATTTATCAATGCAGTCATTGAACAAAGATACTGGTTTTATTGAATATGCATAGTCAAGATGCAATCGAAGCAACTTATCAATTATTCTAATCTCTGCATGTAATGTACAAATATGAATGTTCCTTAGAGAGATGGAGAGAATAGGATCCCACAAGCCATCCACATTTTTGAACTTGCTCAAATCTATAGAGTTCCGAGTCAGGGCTCTTCTTGGCTGCTAGCCGCAAAGTACTCCATTCTTTGGATCCCAAACTCTCCATGCAATAAATACAAGAATATTTTGCATTGGCCCCATTACTTAATCCAAGCATACATTTGATACTTTTTAAGTCAGCACTCATATGCCATTCAACATTAAAACTACCAACACCATTGACTATCAACATTTCACCTTCACTTTGAGACTTTATAGTATCAGGAATACCTGTAGGAGAGAATAACCGTTTCAAGATTTCATGACTTTCCGTTGGTACTTGGGCCGCACCAATCCACCAAAGCTCCATCTCGGATTGTATCTTAAACTATTGTTCTTGCCTCCTACCAATATTGTAATCCAATGCCCTGTTCATGATACAAATGCTGACTCTTTCTATCTTTTGTCGCTTTTGAATCTGTGCTTCATCCAGTTTTAGTGCGAACTTCAAAATACCACCACATTCTTGGACAATAAATTTATACATATGGACCATTGCAATCTGGACTCTTTTAAGATCAATCCTAAATGCGTTGTATTCAAAAAAGACCTTTGTTTTATGTTTTTCATAGGGCATAGATCCTTCTATATGGATATACTCTCCAAAAACATTTGGAATCCTATGATTCATAGCTGTCCTAGCAATTGAAACTGCAAGAGGCCGAGGCAAACCAAATGCACTTATTCTATGACATTTAAGATTTGTAAGCCACAATTTAGAGAGAGCACAATAACCTCTACGATTGATACCCATACTGTCACATGTCTCCACTATTTCATTTGGTTTAACTGTTCCTTTTAAATCTTTCACTAATTCTTTCAGAGTTTGGCTTCTCAAGTCTAGATTTTCAGGTGATTTAAGAATCCTTATAATGTCCTTCTTTGTCATGGTTTCTTTAATAAGCTTAATCCTCTCATCATTCTCTCGAATATTAATACCTGAAATGTTAGAGACACATCTCTTTGCAAGATTTAGTCTCCTTTTCTTCACCCGACTACACACGTCCATTATATTTTTAAGTGGTCTTTTTCTCTATCTAAATCCTATTGGAGTTTCTTTCAAGCGCAATAATTTTTCTTCTAGATTATCAACCTTGTCCGTTAGCTCAAAAATAGTTTTTTATGCCAATGTTAATGCTTCCTTCATTTCATGGATTTGTTCTCTAAATGTAAAAGGTGCAAAGTATAACCTCATGCAATAGCCAAGCATCCCATCATAACCATCTCCAACATACCTTATGAAGTTGTGAATATTGTAAAAAGGAGGATGTTTACTTGTAGAAGGGTCTGGAGGATAAATATTTCCATCCATCCATAAGTCTACATGCTTCTTTCCTTGTAATCACAACCTGTTAGCTTCATCCTTGTCCAACAATGCTCGATGGTGTATACTCCTCCAAAATTAATAGACAAGATCTAACTGAATAGTAAGTTTATACTTGTGTGGTGGGGTTGTGCTTGTATTGCTAGAAGAGGTATTGGTAAACATTTTGGTAGGGAACCCTAAACAAAATATCATAGAGAAGGAAATAGAACCATAGGAAAGAGAGGTGCAGAAAATGAACGTCGAGGAATAAACAAGCGACGTCTTTTGGTGTGAAAATTCAAAAATACAAGATTTTGCAATTTCCAAGAGAATAAGTCTGAAAAGGTGACACTTAATGTGCATTAAAGATTGAAGATATTTAATATCCGACCTCTTAAATGATTCATACATTCTCTCATTAATCACGTTCAGGCAACCAAATTTGGACGATTTTTCTCTTCTAAACCTCTTCTAATTAGCAACTTAATCATTTTCTTACAAGTGTCGTTTTATAATGTTTTTGGCCCTAATGTCCTCTTTCTGATCCAATTCAAGGCAATTGGCTTGGATATGTCCTAGCTCATTGCAAAGAAAATCTTGATGCTTGGGGCATCTCCTTCAAATGTGCCCTATCCCATCACACTCATGACACTTCTTTTCTTGGTCCTTTGATTCATCATATATGGTCTTCTTCAGTGTTTACTAAGAAGTAGTTATCTTTAAGAAGTTGATCTCCATTAGGCCTAATCAAAGCTTTGGCTAGTATAAGAGCATCTTGTAAGCCAATCAGCCTTAGGGACATTAGATGAGTGTCCAATGGTACATTCAATCCATGGTAGAATTCCATCACTTATTGGATAATATCCATAGGAGGTGTATATTTTTGAAGTATCACAAGTTGGGAATAATAGGCATCCATGCTTAATTTGAGCTAGCTCAAGGAAAAGAACTCATTTATCTTGATGGTACAATAGGAAGGCGGCAAGCATCTCTGTCTTACAGCCTTCTTGATATCTTCTTAGCTTATAAGGGTTTTGGTGGTAGTGTTGTCTCGGCACCATTGCCTCCACCATAATCATGCCTCAACTATTAGCTTTAGCTTAGCAGTCAGCCTTATTAGCTATGCTTATTTTAGCCACATGAAAATAATTTTCAAGGGTTTTGATCCAAATTTCAGCATTAGTATCAATATTAAATCATTTTGTCATGAACTTACGCGGCTTGAGTTGCTTTAAGAGACACTTCTTTTCTTGGTGATAGTGTTCTTGGTCATAATAATTATAACACCTCTTTAGGGTTCCTTTAACTCTCCTTTTTCTCAAATTCATAAAACAAATCATTAGGCAGACATGTGTAAGCTTGTTTACTCCTCTACTCATAACATTTTGCTATGATGCCACCTCTAACATGCTCGACTAAAGTCCCTTCAATGATACAATTTTAGTGGTCTATCAAGAGAATTTCCTAAGTGACACCACCTAGTACTCCTTGGAATAACATGCGGTTTGTCACCTATGTTCCCCACTTTTCAATGAAAGGTGCTAACCATAACCCATAAGGATGGTTCCTAACTCAATGCTAAGGTCACCTAATAGCTTAACTAGCATCAGTCTTTGAGCCACTACATTCACAAGTCAACTCGAACCAAAGTAGATCAATGCAACACTTGGTTCATAGTGAGTGAAAAACAAAGGGGAGCAATATGCATCGACCACTCTACCTATAGGATATAGTCTGAACTATGGTCCCCTAAAATACCATTGATTAAGATCAAAGACAATATATTAGGTAGTCAAGCATTCTGCCTTTTCTAATTATTCTAGCATCTTGAAGGTAAATACTCGCCTCATCTAGACCATTAGGACCAAAAACGCTTCAAAAAAGGCACTTGTAAGAAAATGATTAAGTTGCTAATTAGTTGAGATTTTGAAAAAATGAAAATTCCAAATTTGGTTGCTCAGATGTGATTAATGAGAGAATATTGAATTCATTAAAGAGCTCAGTCATTAATTGTCCCTCATCTTTAATTTATGTTAGGGTCACCTTTTCAGTTGTTTTTTGTCTTGGAACTTGGGAGAATTTGTATTTTTGAGAAATGTCTACCTATATCGCGGTTTGTTTACTCCCATGTCTTCTTTTCACATGCTCTTTCTCCATTCTCTTTCGCCATTCTCTTCTTTGTGCTCACTTTCTTATCACTGTGATAATTGATCTGCTAAAATGTTTAGCAATACCTCTGTAAGTAATACAGATGCGAGCACATGCAAGTATAAACTTACCAACCAACTAGATCCAATTTATTCATCTTGGAGAAGTATACATCATCGAGTACTAATAGATGAGATGGAGGCCAACATGAACTGAAGGAAAGAAACATATAGATTTGTGGGTGGATGGAAATATTTATCCCAAGGATCCTTCAACAGGTAAACCTCTCCTAATTTTTTTAATATTCATGACTACGTGAGATATGTTGGGGAAGGTTATAATGGGATACTTGGCTATTGTAAAAGGATATACTCTACATCTTGCACATACATGGCTCATATGAATAAAATGAGAAAAGCATTATTTATTGCACAGACAAACATTTCTGAGCTTACAAATAAGATTGACATTCTGGAAAATGCTAATAAGTCATTACAAGACAAGCTAGCATGCTTAAATAAAAATCCAATAGGATTCACAGAGAGAAAGAGACCATTAAAAAATATAACTAGCTTGTGTGAGAGAGTAAAGAAAAGAAGATTGAATCTTACAAAGAAATATGTCCATAACATGTCAGGTATTAATATTCAAGAGAGTGAGAAGAAAATCAATTTTTTAAAAGGAACCATGAATAAGAATGATATTTTGAGGATTCTTAGGTCACCTCAGAATATGGATTTGAGAGGCCCAACTCTCAAATAATTGGTCAAGGACTTAAAGGACACAGTAAAACCAAACAAAATTGTAGACACATGTGATACCTTGGGCATTGGTCGAAAAGGTTATTGGGCTATCTCAAGATTATGGTTTAAAAATCTAAAATGTAATAGAATTACTGCATTTGGGTTAACTCAAGCCCTAAGAGTGTCGGTTGCAAGGATTGCCATGAATTGTAAGTTTCCACAAGTTTTCGGGGAATACATTCATATTGAAGCATCTATGCCATATGAAAAGACAAAGAGAAAATCTATTTTCGAATACAATGCATTTAACAATATATGGGTTGATCTAAGAAGAGTGCACATTGCAATGGTTCACATGTATAGACTCACGTTAGAGGAATATCATGGTGTTTTGAAGTTTTCATTGAAGTTAGATGAAGCACAAATTCAAAAAGGAAAAAAGATGGAAAGTGTCAACATTTGCATCATGAATAGGGTATTGGAATATAGCAATGGTGAGGGTCAAGCACCAGTGCATAAGTTTCAGTCTAAGATGGAGATTTGGTGGGTTGGTGCAGCTTAGGTACCAATTGAGAATCATCAAACACTGAAATGGTTGTTTACTCATACAGGTATTCCAAACATTATTAAGTCTCAAAGTGAAGGAGAAATGTTGGTTGTTGATGGGGTTGGTAATTTTAATGTGGAATGGCACATGAGCGCTGACTTGAAAACTATCAAATGTATGCTTGGAATATGTAATGGGGCAAATGCAAAATATCCTTGTATTTATTGCATGGAAAGTGTTGGGTCTAAATATTGGAGTAACTTGTGCCCTGTAAGAAGAGCCCCAACTAGAGACTCTATAGATCTAAGTTTTTAAAATAAGTGTATTGAGCCGCACAGTCTTGCAGGCCTGGGGAAACCCTCCCATCAAGACTACTAGGTTCAATCCTCTGTACACTTCATTGTTATGAAGGGAGTGGACTACGACATCCTGCTAGGCTGACCCTGGATGAGGAATGCATGAGCCATCGAGGGCTGGGGCAATGGTCTAATATTCTTAGGGAATCGGAAGAAACCAGTAAGGGTGGAGATGGATACCTGGAAGACAACACCTGTTGATCTAGATGCCATCTCAACCACATTGAGGGGTGACACGCAACCAACCACATCGTATGGGCCGCTGACCAAGTATATCCCCTACCCTGAGGATGAGCAAGATTGGATGCATGTCCTTGCAACCATCGATCTCCCATTCTCAGACAATGAGGAGGAGTATAAGCAAGCCGCACAAGCCATGTGCACGCCAAATGAGGAACACTCAGTACCACTCTGCATGATGGCAAGGAGTGCATGTGGTCGACCCAAACCTGTCACTTTCCATGTCCCAAATAATAAGCTAGAACTCCATGAGATCCTAGAGTATTTGACAAGCATTTTGGAGGGAAATCCTTCCGCTAATCTCGTGCCCCTCAAAGACCTCCTGGGTCAGCACAAGTGGAAGTGCACGAAAGTTCACAACTTGAACTTGCTATACAATTGGGCTCTAGTCACCAATAAGAAAGAGGCTAGAAAGGATGACCCAAGAGAAGATGAGTAGTCAGGGAGTGATGGTTGTGACAATGAATATGAGGATTGTTTCTCCATCAATGAGGAGAGCAAGGAGGAAATGGATAACATGGAGTACGATACTGATGGAAGGGTGATAGAACAGATAAGAGCAGACTCCAGGCCCCGAGAAAGGAATGCATATGAGATCAAGAGAGGAGTTATGAGATTGGATTGCGATCGCTCTTGGTTGGAATGCATAGGGGCAGTTGATTATGAGCAGGTTGGAATTGCCCAACCACCACTGGTACCTTTGTTTAGGACAGACGCACCTATTGAACTACAACCAACCAAGGAGACTTCTTTCTCTAGTGAGGGCTATGAGTTCAACTTGGAGACTGAAGTCAGTACGGAGAGTGACCCTGAAATACCCATGGCATCCAAAACCAAATGCACCAAGGGAGACTTGCCAGTCCACCTAAGGCACAATCGGCTAAAGGAGGAAAGAAAGAAACGAACAAAAGAATCAGACGCAGAGAACGATAGAAGAAACCGCATGACCTACCCAAATGTTTCACTAAGTTCAAGAAGGGTGACAGAGTGGTGGTCTTGCTAGGAGCAAAGAGGCAGGGCTAGACCAACAAGCCTATTGAAGGACCTGCCAAGGTCAAGGAAGTCAACCTGGTAGGGGAAGGTGAGAAGCCTCGACCTGTATTCATAGCAGACAACCTGACCAAGGATGAGGAGACTAACCTTGTTGCTCTCCTACGAGAGTACGTGGACGTGTTTTCCTGGTCTCTAGATGAACTTAAGGGAGTCGACCCCAGGGTTGTGACCCACAACATCCCTATGGTCCCTGACGCTGTCCTTGTAAAACAATGCCCTTACCCCATGAATCCAAAGCATGCCAATGCAATAAAAGAGGAGATTGATAAACTCATGAGAGTAGGATTCATCTATGAAATATAGCATACAGACTGGGTATCACCAGTAGTGATCGTTATGAAGAAAAACGAAAAGATTCCAATGTGCGCCAACTACAAGAAAGTCAATGCCGCTACGAAGAGAGATAACTACCCATTGCCATACACTGAGCACATGCTTAAGAGGGTGGCAGGTAAAGAAGCTTACACTTTTCTGGATGGCTTCTTGGGCTACAATCAAGTGCAAGTACACCCTGATGACAGACACAAGACTGCCTTCGCTACACGTGGGGGGGTATTTGCCTACATCGTTATGCCCTTTGGGCTAATGAATGTGCCCGCAACCTTCCAACACCTGATGAGCATGATCTTCAAAGACATGCTCAGATGTGAGCTAGAGGTGTTTGTGGATGATCTATGCATACACTCTAGCTAGGCAGAACACTTAAAGAAACTACGAGCAGTCTTTAAGCAGTGTCAACTTTATAACCTCTTGTTGAACCCCCCTGAAATGCTAATTTTGGGTGAAACATGGATGCATCCTAGGGCACGTGGTGTCCAAGAACAGCATCGCCACTAATTTCTCGAAGATCAGGGTTATTGTTGACTTGCCACCACCCAACAATTATAAGGGTGTTCAATGCTTCTTAGGTCACACAGGGTACTATCAGTGCTTTGTACTGAATTATGCACTAATCGCAAAGACCATTGTAAAAGCTACTAATTGTATTCGAGTGGACCAAAGAATGCCAATGTGCTTACAAAGAATTGAAAAAGGCTTTTACCACCACACCCATCTTACGAGCCCCAGATTGGACCAGAACATTCCATTTGCATATAGATGCATCTAAGTTTGCCATTGGAGTTGTTCTGTGCCAACTTAGCAAACACAACCTTGATTACCTAGTGAGCTTTACTAGCAGGCAGCTCACTGACACAGAGATGAACTATTCCACTACCGAAAGGGAGGGGCTGGCCATGGTGTTTGCCATTAAGAAATTCAGACATTATCTTTTGGCCACACCCTTCACCTTTCTTGTTGACCATCAAGCATTGCTCTATATAGTGAACAAGCCTTGCGCTACATGACTCATTGCATGATGGTTATTGCTTCTTCTAGAGTTTGACTTCTCTGTGGTTGTACGCAAAGGGAAACAACATTACATGGTAGATCACATGTCTTGCATACCCATAGGCAAAGCCACTGGACAAGGCATAATGGATGACCTTCCAGATGTGCATCTCTTTGGCTTGTCCAGTGACAAGGAATTATTCAAGGCTCATTTAACGCCATACTGGGCTGACGGTGTCCTCCACATGCTCGAATACAGTCTACTCAAAAGACCTATCGAGAAGGCCAAGCATAGGAGGCTTATTGTGAAGATCCAATCCTATCAGCTGATTGCCTGCCAACTCTATAGGTTAGGGCAAGAGGGGTTGCTACGCAGGTGTGTGTGCAAACATGAGATGCATGGCACGTTGAGAGATGCACACACCGAAAGAACTGGGGGGTATTTTAGTGGAGACATGACAGCCTGCAAGGTGCTGTAGTCTCAACTGTGGTGGCCCACGCTATTCCGTGATGCAACTAGATTTGTCAAGCACTGTGATGAGTGCCAAAGGACCAAGGTTCCCATGCGGAAGGACAAAATGGAATTGACCCCTGTAATAGCATGACAACCTTTCGAGAAATGGGGCATTGACTTCATCGGACCCATTAGTCCTGTGGCCTAGTATTCACATGCTCGATATATCATCATAGCAACTAACTATTTGACGAAATGGGCTAAAGAAAGAGCCACAAGGAATAATGATGCAAGGACCACATCGAAGTTCTTATGGGAGCATGTCATCTCAAGATTTGGTTTGATTGCCCACCTTCTCTCAACCTTCTTGATCATCCATAGGAAGTCTTCACCATACTATCCCCAAGCCAATGGCCAGGCAGAATCAATGAATAAGATCTTGGTCAACATGCTTAGAAAGGTGGTTTCCACTTCTCATGGCAACTTTATGGGCCTATTGAATAGCCTATAAAATGACTATGGGACAAACGCCCTTTAGGCTGACATACGGAACTGAGGCTATCCTGCTTTTGGAAATTTTTATCCCTAGCTTGAGGATAGTGGTGCAGGAGCATTGGGAAGGGAAAGAGGCTTGGACTAACTGTATTATCGAGTTGGAACGCCTCATTGAAACTAGACTCATCGCCACCCACGCTCTAGTTTGTGAAAAGGTGCGAAGAAAGATGTGGTTTGACAAGCATGTCAAACAGCGTGATTTTGACTAGGGCGACCTTGTGTTATTGTAATCTGTGAAGGGCCATAAGCAGAAAATGAAGTTCCGAGGGTTAGGACCTTTTAGAGTGCATGCCATCAGTAGGACGGGCAATGTCGAACTTGAAACACAGGAAGGCGAGGGCATAGGATTTTTCACTGGCAGTCGCATGAAGAAGTACTACCCTCCCACACATCCTTCACATGAGCCTACTATGATAGAGGCCCCTGTCAATGTACTACCCTCCCACACATCCTTCACATGAACCCCCTATGATAGAGCCCCTGTCAATGTCTGCATCGCAACCATCACGGAGATAGAAGATGATGAGGAAGATGTTGCTCCAGCTTATTTACGAATCATGGCCACAGCCCAAAAGACACATTCTTTTGATGCTTTGATCCATGAGGGAGCTAACATCAATATCCTAACCCATGCTCATTAGACCCTCATTGGTCAACCCCAGTTGCAGCCAGCTAACGCTAAACTTAGCCCATTTGGGGGTGAATCCTATGCACTCCTGGGGAAGTGCAAAGTCGTTGTCTCTATTGAGCCTGAAAGTTTTCCAATCATCTTCTATGTGTTGTCCAACATGAAGGAGGTAGGTAAGGAGTCACTGCTAGGGTGCACAAAAAACAAACCCATTGTTACGTCGACTACAACTTGTAGTGTATCCATCTTGCCATAGGAAATGTGCGCATTGTGACAACTTTCAACAAGGGAAGTGCGGATCCCTCCAAGACTGCCACTTCACCAATAGAGAAGACAATGCCTAAGGCTAAGGAGAGGGGTCGTGATGTGTCACACCCCACTCAGCCCACAAAACACCACCCCACCAAACCCACTCCTAAGGTTAAGCAACCTACATTTCAATGGGTGCCTAAACATCAAGGCAAGCCCTCCCACAATAAGAAAATGCAACCCCGTAGACCTAGGAACTCTCATGCAAAGCCTAGAAAGAAACCTAGACGCCAAAGCTGTAAATGCACCTTTAAGCCGCGATGGGTCCCCATAACCCTATTACGTGCTCAAGGATACTATGAGGGCACTAGCTAGATCTAGGTGCCCAAAACATCAGTCCTTAAGAACAAACCCCTTACACAGCTTGTGGCAACACCTGCTTCAAGCAACGTATTCACTAAACAAATAGCCATACCTAAGACCCAAGCTGTCAAATCTATGACAACCACAAAGGCTGAAGCCCCAAAACCTAAGCCCATCTATCGGCCAAAGCCGCAACCCGCTGGCTCTAAACTAGCCACTATTGATGCTAGAGCAAAGTCTCTAGAGACTCGACCAATCAGTCCCATGCAGCCTAAACCCACTACGTCTCTCGAGATCTCACAAACCCATCAACTTACGCAGCAGCTAGATGTCCTGAAATCATCTAATGCGACTGACTCTTGCATGCTCAAAGCATAAGGTTGCACATCTTCCAAGCCGCAGAACACACAACTAACCTTCCAAGTAGATGCTCATCCCAAGGAGCAATCTAGTGGAACATCATTGCTAATGCATCCATCTAGTTCTGTTCCACCGCAGCCACCCGCAAGTCCTAGGCCTTCATATGAGCGACGCTCATTTCTTGCTATGGCCAAGGACCTTGCTGCCAATTCAGGTGATGACTTGGTTACTTGCTATTAACCCCAACACGAAGAAAGCAAAAGGAAATAAAGAAAAGACACAGGGCAAAGGTAGAAAAAAAGGCAGCCCGACTGAAGAAATAAGAGGAGAAAAGGCCAAAAGCGCAAGGGCAACCTTAAAAAGTCCAAGGCAAATGCAAAAGGGGAAAGGTGCATTTTTAAATACAAAGGCGCACCCTAAAATCTCGTAAAAGAGTGCCACACTGTGGAAAATACGGAAAGCTAAAATAAAAGACAAAGACAAAGGCCAAGGCAAGAGAAATGGAAGACAAAGGCGCACAAGGAAAAGCGCAAGACAAAACTTTTGTAAAAGAGCGCAAGTGCATCATGGTTTAATTCAAGGAGCGTCGGGCTCTCACCCGTGCAATTTGTAAATGTAGACGTGCGGTGGAAAGGAAACTAGGAAGAAAGAAGAACAATGGGAAAAGGGCCTAGGCTACGGCCGGCCATGTAAAAAAGGGAAAAAGGGGATGACCGCCCAAAAAGGGATTTAGGGTTTTGTATATAAAGTTGAAAAGTGAATGAGAAGCTCATTCTTGTGTGTGGCAAAAAGTGGCTCTCCTCTTCTTCTTCTTCTTCTTCTTGCTTGCTTGAGCTTGTTCTTGAGAGAGGGAGTGTGAGATTGTGAGGGAGTGAGTGTGTGAGGGTGAGGGATCAAGAGGGTGAAGCTCTCCATCTTCTCCTCTCTCCTCTCTCCTTCTCTTCTCTTCTCTTCTAATCTCTTCTCTTCTCTTCTCTTCTCTTCTCTTCTCTTCTCTTCTCTTCTCTTCTCTTCTCTTCTCTTCTCTTCTCTTCTCTTCTCTTGCTCGCGGTGATGGAGCACTTGGAGTGTGGAGCTTGAGGATGGAGCTTGATTGAAGCTTGCACTTGGATCGTGGAGCTACCGAAGTGCGCGGGAGAGGAGGTAACTCGAACAACATGGAGGTAAGCTCACTACACCCGTAGATATGGATGGCATGTCGGCTATGTGAGAGGTAGCCATTAGTGCTCAGCTTGGAACACTTGAAGCAATAAGCGGTCCGTGGGTCTTGGCGGTAGAGCAAAAGCTCCCACACTTGCATTAAAATGCTGGACATCACATTCATGACCTTCGCCCGAAGTTATGAGTGGCTAGACCTTGGCCTTCTGGATGAGCCACTTGCTTCTGAAGTTTGTGCTTTACCATGCACCTGAAAAGAGTATGAGTTCATGATCATCAAATTCCCCAAGGTTGCAGTTGAGCTTATGGCTAGCGATGAAGTCTCAAAGGAGCAAGCAATCATCAGCAGGATGCTGACCTCATACCGAAGGCCTATCGGCTCTGCACCAATCCAAGAGCTTGAAGATCTCCTAAGTCTTGCAAACTCCACCTCTTCATTCTTACAGCAATGGTACGCCTTATGCCTCCAATGGGAGCGAAAAGGTTGCCAAATTATGACTAATGCCGAGCAAAGACACGCAATCAAGGTTGTGGAATATGACCCCATGTATCTAGCTCCTACTTCTATTAGGGTTGAATTATGCATAAAAACTTAAAAGCAAAGCACACTTAAGAGCAAATCTATTGGCTGGAATACACCCCACAGTTTAGGCAGAATGAACATCATCACGGGGATCATCCCTCTACAACAAACACTACATGCCCCACCACACCCCTCATCATATGTATTTGATAATCCACTATTTAATCCCTGTTATGCAAATAATTCTATCCTACCTTAGGGCCTAACCCTTGGTTCACATTTTTTAGGTTCCCCACCAGTAGCCGTCATGGAGCGGATAGTGCAACTGGCCTGCAAGGAAGCTCTCCGCCATCAGAGGGAGCATAAGGCACTAGTGCCTCCACCAAAATGCTATGTGCCTACTCTAAAGAGGTACTCACTGAAAAGAGGCCCCAAGAGACATTGCCCAAGACACAGGACAAAAACTTCCCAAGCCAAGAGAATAAAGGCTCAAGGGAGCACCCGAGGTGTAGCAACACCGGCCATGCAGGCCCTTACCAGACGCTTGGGCACCATTTCTCAAAAGAGGAGAAGGCAGCTAGAAACAAGCGAGAATTTGATGAATTATTTAAAAGCATTCTTGAAACAGCTGCAGCCAGGGGCTACACCATTCGGATCCCAGCCGATATATTCCCTGCCCAACCTAATGGAAGCCCCTCACCGGCACAGCCCTAGTCGCCCGACCACCTAAACTCACCCCGCCTCATACAAATAGAATAGCCCCTATGTTGTATAAGGTGCTTAACAAAGGCCATCTTGCCATAACTTTTTGGTCTTAAGTGGTTAAAGGGACAAGCTCCCCCCAACTATACAAACCTCCCTTACTACTAATACATGGCATGTCTTTAACAAGCACCGATGAGACGCATCATAGCTCAACACTATAGGATTTAGATGAAGTAATATCTTCTTGTGTTGCATCTGTTCATCATAATTGATGCATGTGATTTGTATATACTCTCACGAAGCATCAAGTGGATGCACGACGACATAGGTCTTCGTAACAAATGTGTTTAAGGTCCAAGTCACCACAAGACCACCAACCCCACAAAGAACCACTATAGAGAAAGTAACAGAAATACTAAGAGCAAAGAGCCGTTGACGAAAGCCCCGTTGGAAGAGAAAATCAACCATACAAAAAGCACGCAGTGCATTTAAGCATGGCCCAAAGCATAGTCATTGGCTACTCTTTCTTTCTTGGCCAACCTCAATAGCCGGGTAGGAGCCATGCTCTCAACAATGACAAGGCAAACAGTTCTTTGTCTACTACCAGGATGCCATTTGCCACCAGATGCTCTATCCCTTGTCCATGTATAGCTCATTGTAGTCTCTACCTCAATTGTATCGATGTCTCCCATGTTACAAAGAGGTTTGCAAAATCTCAAGTGTATCTCTCCATCTCAACAATTGTTCCTCTAGCATTGAGGCTAGTAACACAATCATCTTTGTAATATCCATTTTCCACAGCCTTTGGATCTCGACATTTCCAAATCCAAATGAAAGACTGATAGCCTCAACATATTGCAATGGTTGTATTCATTTTATCCACACACCAAAAAAAGAAGAAGAAGCAAAAGAACAAGAAAAAAAAAAGAAAAAAAAATAAAAAGAGGAAAAAAAAAGGGCACCCACGATCACAACACCAGCACCTAGGGGTCCTCAAATTAGGTACGCCCAGTGACCATAGTCGGCTGGCTCCGTCCCTAATCCCCTAGCCCTTTTCCATATCGCACACAATTGTTCAGGGCAGTACATCAAGGGCAAGATATACCTAGGGAGCTCGTCTCACCTATGATTGGGAACATGTCACCCTAAACCATTTACACAATTCTTTTTTGCACTCCATTTCAGTGCCATTACAATCAACAGTGGTAGTAAGCAAGGCATGGAAGCCCATGGAAAGTACATTGTAGGCATCAATGAGCTCAATTATGCTCTATCGTGTTGTCAAAATCACAAATGATGTCTCAAGAAGCCTTCAAGTGTACTTCTCCTCAACATCAACAATGTTTTCCATCCCATCGAACCCTTGCTTCATCCAGCCATTGCTACAAGGAGCCAGACCAGTGGTCTCCTAACTATGTAATATCTAAGTATGCACGTGCACTCATATAATATCTGCACCACCACAATATATATACAATTTGGATCCTCAAGTATAGGACAACACTCTCAGCTTGCTGAGAGCTTGACCTGTCTCCCAAACTAATCAAACTACGTCTTATGCATGATAAGAAGACTAGTACTAACCCCAGGGAGAGACCACATATAAAGCTTTTCAATTTCAGGTATTCCACTGAATTCTTAGAATCCCCAACTTCAACACCCCTATCACCAACCAAACAAGCCAACAAAGTGCCACCAACCACCTTCATCCGCCCCACCACTAAAACTTCTCCAACACCCGCCATAGCAATCCCTTCCACCCACATCTTCGGTGCATGCCAAAGCCTGCTACCTATGATGGTGAGTGCCATGGGACTAGCACTCGTCTAGGAGGGGGGTAATGTTAACCCTCAAACAACAAGGTGGAAAAGCCGAAAAATCTAAAACATAAGACAAGGCCAAGGAAAAAGTGAAACAGAAGGCAAAGGCGCACCAAGAAGAATCTCAAAACACAAGAAGTGCAAAAAAGTCCTAAATCAAGGAAAAAGGCGCACAAGAAAAAGCGTGATTCTATACTTTTGTAAAAAAGCGCAAGGCGCTGGCATGATTTATTTTAAGAGTGCCAAGCTCTCACCCATGCAATTTGTAAAGGTGGTTGGGCGGTAGGAAGGAAGCTAGGAAGATAGAAGAACAATGGGACAAAGGTCCTAGGCAACGACCGGCCATGTAAAAAAGGGGATAAGGGGAGGACCGCCCAAAATGGATTTAGGGTTTTGTATATAAAATTGAAATGTGAATGAGAAGCTCATTCTTGTGTGTGGCAAAAAGCTTCTTCTTCTTCTTCTCTTCTTCTTGCCTTCTTGCTTGTGCTTGAGAGAGGGAGTAAGTGAGTGTGAGGGAGCGAGGTAGTGAGTGTGTGAGAGTGAGGGATTGAGGAGAAGAAGCTCCCTATCTCCTCTCTTCATCTTCTTCTCTTCTCTACTCTTCTCTCGTCTCGTGCGGCTATGGAGGATGGAGCTTGTTGGAGAGGGATTGAGGTTGCTTGAGCTTGCCTCAAGGATCATGGAGTTACTAGCGTACATGGGAGAGGAGGGTACTCGATCAAGCATCAAGGTAAGCTCACTAGACCCCATAGGTAGGGAGGGCGCGTTGACTATGTGAGAGGTAGCCATGGCCACTCGACTTGAAACGCTTGACCAATAAGCAGTCCGTAGGTCTCACGGGTTGAGCTTGTAGCTCCCTTCAAGTACATACAACTTTTTTTTGAAGCACAAGACATGAAGGAGGAATTAAAAAAAGCAATGCTCTTGAGGAGCTATTCAATTGGTTTTTTCGACGACAACTTCAAAGAATGAATACTTTGACTTGAGAATTCATAGTATTTTTCAAGAAAGAAAAGTACAAAGCTGGCTCTCAAGAGCTCTTACATCATCCTCCCCCTCCGGGATATTTTCTCTATAACGCAAAAATTTTCTTCTCTTGTAGACAACTATTGATTTTATATCAATTCGGTTTGCTACAAAGCATAAGATGAGAGGGCCAGAAAGTATCCTGCTCCAGAAGGACAAAAACCAAGACCATAACCAAAAATCCTAATTGTCGTAATCTTCTCCAAAAACATCACCTTGTGTGCATTGTACTATAACCCAGAGAAACCAAGTAGCCTTGTAAGTGCCTTGATACATAGCGTAGGCCATGTTGCTTCCTCTGAGAAGATGTTATGAAATACCAAGAAAAGATGCGAATAATCCTTGCTAAGTAATGGCCAAGTGCAACATCTTTTAGTGAACTAATACCAACTCTTGTCCCTTTACCATGTCCCAAGAAGTTATCAAAATCTTCAATCTCTAACTCTAAAAAAATATAAATGTCAAATGAATGTTGAAATCAAACATATTAATGTATATCTTACAGAATTCGAGATAATAGAACCAATTGATTTTCATCATTCTCTAGCTTAGTTGGATTCCATATGTAATTGATGATTGTGCCTCATTGATATCTTCCAATTCTTTAACATATTTTGACTCTTCTCTTCCAAATTTGGAAATTCCAAGTCAGTCTTGAAAGTTGTGAAACTCCTCTTCAGTAATCCCATACTCTTTCTCAGCATTCTTTGCCTTATGAAAACAAAGAGAAAGGGCATCCCCTACTTCAATAAACTTGTCATTCGTAATTTGCGTGTCAAATTTAAGTAACTCTTCTTTCGATTCATTTTTTACGTCAACGCCATTTGCAGCATTAGAAGCCTCTGCAATGATCATAAACAATAATCCTCCCTAAGATTGAAGAGCCTTTGGCTGTCTGCTAGCAGTATGTATTCCTTGTGCTTGATAGGGAAAGTGAAGCAACAGTATAAAAAGAAGAGTCACATATAAGATCCGCATTTGCATGGTTTTCTTCAATAATGTTCTCAGCTTTGAATTGGGCAAGATTTAGTTTGCCAGTAATATATGCTTCTTGCTCTCAGGGTCCAAACATTCATCTGCATCCTCGTCATTTGCTACCTGGTCCAAAAGGCATAAGTTGTAACATTTTGGACCTTCTAATTATTGTTCATCAAATTAAATAGGATATTTAGCAAGAGTGTATGCAATGAATGCAATTGTTTTTTACATTAGCCCGCATTTCCTAAAATGAGCAAAACAAAATAAATCTGAGGTACAAAACCTGTCAAGAGAATGAGATGTACACTTTCTTGAAAACAAAGCCTTGTCTAAAGATGAGCTCCCAATAGGTATGTGAACATATTCCTTTGCATCCTTTTCAACTACCGAAAATGCAAGACTTTCAAACTCAGCAAACTCCTCCGAGAAAACTTCTTGCATGAGTTCAATACATGGTCAATATCCCAAATAGGGTTGAAAATATCCTTTGCAATTCCATAATAAGATAACTCCATGACATTCTGAAGAAGAAAGTCTAGGAGCCTTTCTGATGGAGAAACCTCTGTGATCTGAAACAATCTAGAAACCCTCAATGGTGACTTGCCTTTGACTGGAGACTTCCTAGGCATTCCCACACTTGCTACTAAACAAGGAGAGGAAGCTGTGGGAATTTCAGGGGAGAAGGCAGCACAAACAAAAGCTCTTGTTGACCCTGATGACAATCTTCTTCTTTTCTTATTAGCAGTGACCTACTCTTGGGAGCCTGCAACATCGTTAGGTTCAGACATGAGTGAAAACACGATACGGTGTGAAAGTGTGCACTCGACCTCATGAACAATGCCTTCTCGCTTCATATTTGAGGATCTATGATATAGTGTGAAAGTGTGCAAGTGACATCAAGAACAATACCTCCTCACTTTGTATCAAGGGGTGCACAAAATGGTCCAAATTGACATATGAAAAACTGAAAGTGGACCTCAACTCTAACCAGGCTTGATAATTTGCCAAAAAAATCATAAATGTCTAATTACTTGTAGATATAGACCATTTCCATGTGGAAAACCACGTAGACAGCCATGTGGATGGCCCACGCAAACCCTAGCCAATAAAACAGTGCCATGTGTCATCTATCCCACACGTATAAAAGATCGATGCCATCTTACGTTGCTCACTTTTTGAATCTATGAGTGTGAAAGATGATACCTTCTGACTGACGTTCGATTTGCACATATGACGCGAATACACAGCAACGTCAGGTTCAACGATTGTCGCATTGCCCTGTATTGGTCATCTGTAAATACAGCACAAGTAGGTTAATTTTGAACCTGTGCTTCAATGCATTTGTGCTGTATCGGTCATCCACAAATACGGCATGACTAGGTTAATTTTGAACTTGTGCTTCACTCCTTTCGTATCGTATCGATCATCTACAAATACAGCACGAGTAGGTTAATTTTGAACCTCCACTTCACTCCTTTCGCATTGTACTAGTCATCCATAGATACGATGCGAGTAGGTTAATATTAATGAACCTGCACTTCACTTCTTTCACACCGTATTGGTCATCTGCAAATATGGCACGAGTAGCTTAATTTTGAACCTCTGTTTCACTCCCTTTGCGCCATATCGATCATCCACAAATACGGCATGAGTAGGTTAATTTTGAATCTTCACTTCACTCCTTTCATGTCATATCGGTCATCTGCAAATATGGCATGAGTAGCTTAATTTTGACCCTTCGCTTCACTCCTTTTGTTGTTTCTAATTAGGGTTTAAGGTTTCTTATTTATGGTTTTAAAATGTTCTAACTTGTCTCATTTTCCAACAAGTTATGGCTAGGACAAAGCAGACTACAAGGAAGGTGTATATAGATAACAAAGATAGTGAGGAAGAGACAAGGCCATCACTGGTTCCTCAATCGTTCCCTCCTAAGATCCCTCCTACCCCTGGTTGCCCTCAATCTCCTGCCATGCAATCTAAGCAATCTAGTGCAGAGATAGTGTCTTCTCCTGCCCATAGTAAGCTTTATCATGTACAGTCCTCCCCTACAATTGCCAAGTTTCCAACATCCCTTAGAGCCCTTATTCAACAAACAAAGCAACCTGGACACTCTTATGCCCATGGAGAAGAAGACCCTTCCAAGTCCAAGAGAAAGAGAAAGTCTAGATTTTATTATGTTCAAAAATGTTTTAGTGAGATAAGGAAGGCACAAAGAGCTACACAACATGTGATTCCAAAGACAACATTTATCAGAGTTGTCAAAGATATTTCTTATAGATTATCAAGGGTGTCCACTAAAGTTGGCATGCAAAAAAATGGCAGTTTGCAGCCATTCTTTGCCTTTAGGAGGTTGCTGAAGACTTTGTTATTGATTTTATGAACAATGCTTACATTGTTGATGCCCACTCTCATAGAGTGACTTTGATGAGCAAAGACTTTAGTATGGTCAGCAAAATCAAGTATAGGTTCGACAAGGTATTGAGGCCCTTGCCCACTACTGATAAAAAATCATTTGAGATCCTTAAGGTTCCTCCGAAATTGTCTAGGAGAGCGAAATGGCCAGTGATCGAGGAGGTGACACATTTATACCCTACAAAGACCGCCTCCCACGTCCGCCCAACAAGAATAACCACAAGAGATTATAGAGTCAAAGGATGAAGTTTGCAAGAGGAAAATCAATGTCCTTGGTCTTGTCAATTTGAAGAGAATGGGGGAGGTATATGGGAAAATGGTTGTGAAAGAGAATGGGGGAGGTATATGAGGAAAAATCTGTGCTTGTTAAGAAAGATATTCAATTGTCAGATTATGTAGTCTTTTGTTGCATAAGGTAAGGCATTTTTACTCAAAAAAAATTTAATGGAATGACAGTGTTGTTAATTGCAACTGACATTCATTTGTTTTTTATATTGGTTTTAGGGAGTTGATTGCTTCTCTCAGCCAAGAAATCTCTATAACTATATTTATCATTGATCCATTGTTATCAATGGAATTGTTTTCAAGATCTCATTCAAACATAGAATTATTTTTCAAAACATTCGATCCAATGACAAACTACTATTTTTTTTCCTTACGTTGAAATGTATGCAATTTTGCAAAGGGCTTAATGTATACTTCTTTATAGTATGTATTTCTTACTAACATTTTACTTTGCAGAGGACATTGGAGCTTAATATATATTGATATTCTCATTAGAGAAATTACCCTTATGAACTCTCTGAGTGGTATCCATGGTCAAGCAAAAATGTGTGCTGAATACAATAATCCTCACTTTTTGGTTTATTGTTTATTTTATTTGATTGTCTTTTTCTAGTAGCATGTTCCCATTTACAGTGCTGGCAGGTGTTAGTGGTTACCTTTTTGGACACCACATATGAGGATATTACTAATCCTCAAAAACCATATAGCTTTCTCTTACAAGAAGTGCCCTTGCAAAATGATGCACATTCTTGTGGATGGAGAGTGATTTCAAATGTTTGTAGGACAATAGATTCAAAGATTCTCAAGATAGATGGGGTTAATGTAAGCATCTTCCACGTTGTTTTTTTAGCAACATGTCTTTGAGTTTTCACAACAACTGCTGCATTATCATCAAATTTTATAATCATTCCATTTTTTCGTTTTAACTACCTACAAGTACAAACTATTACTGCCCTAACAACGTCCGACTTTTTAAGATACATGGTGGGTACATTTTCAAACTTATTACAATTTTCCTCGTAGTGCAAGAAGATTACCCCGATTCATTCACATGGTGGATAAGAGAGAGATGTATTGAGTTGATTTTGGACAGGGCAATCACACCAGTCAACCCCGACTCTCCTCCACTTAAATCCTTAACTAAGAGTAAGAGTAAGGCAAAAGGCGAGTCATCTAGAAACACAAGTAAGGTAAGCTCCAAAAAGACAAAAATGCCAACATTTCCTCATCCATCTCCTCATCAGCCCCCTAAAGAGAAGAGGCCCCCTATCCAAGTCAAATTCTTCGACCAACCAAAGAAAAAAGCCACTGTAAGGAGATTAGATATCTTTCCAGAAAGTGGTGAAGAAGTTACAAAGCTAAAAGAAAACAAATAGATGCAAATGAAGCAAGATCCTTATATATTTACACTTCAATTCATTCAATGAAAAGCTTTTTGTCAAGTGTAGATGTCATCAATGTTTTCATATTTATGGCTCAAAGCTTACAATTGTGGGAGGCAAGCAACTCATAAAAGAGAAAGAGCGTTTAGCTATTTTCCCAACTATTTTACCATTTATTTTGAATATATATTTAGGGGATGTACAGTCTAGCATCTCCAAGGTATCCCTTACATCTTTAAGATTCCAATTGGAAGTGATATTTACCTCATTTTCTATAACTTGCACCTTAAGTTTGAAGGGCATGCAATCTGTATCAGAATCCAAGGGAGTCTAGATGCCTAGTTCAAGTTTGTATCTCGATACTATATTATAACACAGAGACAAGGATTGGGGGCATACAATACACCTCATGGTGTCGCCCTTATGATCAATCTCTCTAGATTTCCAAAGCTTTCCTATAATGTTATCTACTTCTGGTTTTGCAAAATTTCTACTTAGCCAAGATACTTTTGTCCTTTGTAAGTTTGCTATTTTGAAGCAGCCCACAAAGATATATAAGGAGATAAACCATGACAGATGTATTCTTCTTGAGATCTTTCCAGTTGTCATGGACTTTTGAATATTTTTACATATTTTAAATTTAAAACTATGCATCATTGCCTTATCAGGAACCTCCCAAATTAGAGATGAGAGACTTGGCAATGGCAAATCCTCGATATGTCCATATGTACACTCTTTAGATGGAACCACATATTGTGCATAACATATAAAAATTCTTCTCTCACTAAAAGAATGGGCGGTCTCATCAGCATATATAATGTTTGCAAATGCCTTATGAATCACATTGAAAGTTCCATTCAAAGTCTCCACAGGTTGTCATTCAATACTTGTTGATGAAAATATATCTACAACCAAGAATTCGATATTAATACTTGCTTAAATGAAAAAAAAAACACATATGTAAGCATGTTGCACTTTTACTAACCATCCTTCATGTGTAATTTCAAAAGCAATGATACACCCTTTCCAGTGATGTTTTATATCCTCTGATTTTCTTCTTTTGACCTTGTGAGAGCCTTTGCAAGAGGGCAACATGGTAACCCAATCGTTTATACAAAAGGTTTTGGGGTCCAAATTTCTGTCTACTCCTTGGCTATAGACAATGCAGGAGTTTATTAAATGAGAAGGGCGCCTTTTGGATGCCATACTTAGATTGAATTCAGATATAAAAGTGCTCATTGAGAAAGGCAAATGAGCAAAGAAAGAAGCTCACCGAGAAAGACAAATGAACTAGGAAGAAATACTGAAAAGACTAATGAAAATATATTGGGGGTGCCAAAAGCTCCCAACTTTCAAAAAAATCATTATTAACTTCACAACATCTTTATTATAACTAGTTTTGTCAAGTTTTATAAGTAAATAAGGACTTTGGGACTACCAAAATATGTCAGACTTTGGAGATTTTGGCTAAAAGAGAGGAGAGAATCACGAAGTGGACTCTACTATCTCCAAAAAGGAGGAGACAAGAATACCAAATTCTTGCAAATGTGGCAAACTCTCTTTGGTCCTTTCTTTAATCCCATGATTAACAAAAGTGCATTTTTTGAAGTGTTTTTGGCCCTAATGCCACCTATCGCGAGCTTCTCAGGAGTTTTTTTCTCTCACTCTTCTCATGTTATTTTTTAATTATTTAATTACATACCATGCTTATGTTTTAACACATAAAGAGAACTTTCTTAATTAACCATTTAGTGCATGCATTCCTTTACGTAACTTAATCCACAATATGAAGACAATATCAATATTTTTTTGAAAATAATTGCAAAACAAGAATATTTATCTAGATCTTTTCCAAGGTGCAATGCTAACTCGAATTCTGTCCCTTAATCTAGGACTTGTATCCAAATCTCAAGGCACACGATCCACCAATCTACCTTATCTAGCATTAATACCTTTTGGGATGTCCATCCTAAGCTTGTAGGGCTTAGGTTGGTAATTGACTCAAGGGATTTATAGTTAGAGCTCCCCTAGTACCCCTATCGCCTTTGATTCGAAGACATTGCATCCTCCCTATAGAAATCACTGTGAAGCTTAGATGGTGATCTAGACATATGATAGGCAAAGAGCTTAAGGGTAGCTAGAGGAACTTTAACTTTGTGAAAGATAGATTGATGATGGCTTAATTAGAGGTGTCTTCCTTTAAAAGCTCGAGAAGGTAGTCTAGTTGGCATATTTGACCATATTATGAATCTTTCGTAGTTTGACCATATTATGCCAAAGGCACATTTCCACTACCCTTGAACCCCAACATAAGGACCTAAGATAACTCCCACATCTCGCAACTCAACGCATTGTGCCACGAGTTGCTACCAACATAATTACTCTACCTAACCCAAAGGCTAGATCCACAAAGGTCACCCTTTTTCCATCCGATCACATAGACCTCATGTGGCATACAAGTTAGGACCCACCCAATGTCCATACTCACACATGGCGTCTACTCATAATGGGGGACTTACAACTTAGAGCACCATAGATCATTGGTGGCACCTTACAAGGGTGGGGTATTGAGCATGTCTAGCACTCCCTATATAGTGATATCTCACATCTAGCACCAGTCAAAGCCTCAAGCATGGTCAAACAGCCTACCATCAATAAGAGATCTTCCCATGGGGACATTAAGAAATTTTGTACAAATACATGACCAAGGCAATCAACCTACCATCAATAGCTAGGGAAACATTCCTTTTACTAATATCAACTAAATATTCACTTTGATTATTCCATAAGAATCAATTTATCTTGGCTAGGGACACCAGTTGTTTCTGAAATTAATAAACCTTATCTTAAAACACAAAGTTAACAAACTAAAATAATGTCATTTGGATACTTCACAAAAAAAAGATACAATCCACAATCACTTATTCTTCATTTCCTAGAAAATAAATAATTAACTATTATTGCAAGTGCATGCTCATTTTCTCTAATATCATTTTTTAGTACAAGTAGGAAAGCATTCAAATTTCTTACTATTTGCATTAATCATCCTAGATTTCGAGATACGCTTCGAGAGTCTCCTTTCGCTCCACATATGCTAAATAATACACATTTCTACATGATTACATGATTGAGTTACATCCCTTACTTTGTATTTTATTTAACTTGATACAAAGGCTATTGAAAAACACAGATCCTTGAGCAAGGTCTAGATATGTAGAATAGAAGTCAATGACAAGAAGCATGATGACTGAGACTAGATACACTAACTGCTACTCAAGTGAATTAGGTTCCCAAATAGATTATCTTGGACTCATAAAAAGAATCTTGAGTAGAGAGACAAGACTTAAAGTACAAAGTACAATTGTATTTATCATCTAACTCAATGGCAAGTGCTTTTATAGTTGTAGGATGGTCTCTCTTTTCTCACTATGCCTATGGGATTCACGCAGCTTCTCCTAGACTATTGCATGTCCCTACTGCTCCATATACAAAGAGGCTATCTTAGGAGTGTGATTGCATAAATCTCAACACCCCTCCTCAATCACTCACAACCATGAAAATTATTGAGTATACAGAGGCTATCATGAGTAGAACCTTGCTAAGTGTAGACATGGAAAAGACCAACCATATAAAGCTAGAGGATGTCACAAGCCTCACTAAGTGTACCGAGAGGCTATAGTGCACAAGTTGCATGCGGTGTAACGTGCCTGCCTATCGACCATCCAAGCACTTTTTAGCGGTCCATCAAGAAATGATTCTAAGCATCGTCGCCCGGCACTCCCATGGAATGTTTCAGGGTTTGTCGCCTAAGGTTTCCTGAGTCTGTCTCGCAACGGAACGTCCACAGCCGAACCCACTAGCATCGACTTGAAATTTGGATTCCTAGTAGACAAGGTCTCTTGACAGCATCCTAGCATCTAGTTTTGGACATCCTACTTTATGCCAAGATACCCAATCTAAAGCAAATCCATACCGCACTTGGTTCAAAGAAAATGGAAAACGAGAGGGATGCGCCACCCAACGTCTCTACCCATAGGGCATAATCCCATTCCGGTCCCCTAAAATGACATGAATCGAGTTCTAACCTAACCATACCTAAAGGTCAAATGATGGTAAAACCTTGTGAGAAGCCTCCTAGTTCTTTGGGACCACCCTGCCATAGGACATACCCTCGGGGTTCTGCCCACCCGCTTCCCTTGAGCTTTAGTTTTCTAATTAGGTCCTACCACATTTATGCGCAACATTTAAAATCAGCTTCATTAATTAAGTCTTTTAGGGCACAAGGTTTGTTCGCATAATTTATAGCACAGACACAAAAATAAAATAAGCAGTCATTTTGACAAACAAGTTCCTTAACTTATCTTCAAGTTAATCTTTATCTCCTGCCCATATAGGAGAATTATGTATCCCTTCAGTCCAATAGAAGTACCCGGTCCAAATCACATGGCACCAAAATTTCCATCCTTTATCTAGAATAGGATCTTCCAATGCCCTAGATGTTGGGCTCACGACAATCTAAAATTCTGTTTCGGTCTAGGCAAGGGGTGTCCAAAGCTCCACTGACCCCAAGTGACCTAAGAGTGAGACACAACTTTCATGGTTGGTCTTTTCACCACTCGACCTTCGGCCCATGAATCGAGCAGTGCCCTGTCAGGGTAATCCACGGTGGGATCTTGGAGATGATCCACCTTGCAAAAATATCCTTCCTTAATTAATCCAATTAAGAATCAAGCATAATCAAGGCAATCAGCCTAATATCATCTTCTAGTGAAACATTCCTTTATTTCCCATGGCTACTTGTCATTACTGACCTTTGCCATGCTTTTACCATCCAACATAAGCATTTGAATATTTATCCAAATCACAAATGCAACAATTATTGATTGCAAAAAGCATTTAGGGTGTTGTTCAATCAACCAACAAAACTAATTGTATTTTTCCCAAACAATACAAGAATAGACACGATAATAATTCCATCGCATATTCGCTCTCCCCCTCGCCAGGATCAAAGAGCGATTCTATGCAAAATTTACTTAATACTTGTATGCACAATTCCTAATGTTATTCTTTTTACAATTTTGCTATTCATAACCCTAACCAATTGCTCTATCCACGAATAAGACATACGCAACTAAGTGCAATTAACTTCCCTTGATACATGCACTTTGCAAACTCCATCTTTCGAATATGTGAGAAGAGGCCTATCCCTTCCCGTGACCTATTCTTGTACATCATAGTATGGAGCCTAATGTATCTCATGCGAGAATCAAAGCAAGCATCTATCAATTTAGAAATACATTACTTATGACCAGAACAACAGTTGGATTGGTAGCGATGCCCTCGCCTGAGGCTTCATTTTGCTAGTTGTAGGATTGTCATCCGCATGTGACATTCTTCGCTTGGAGGCCATCGTCCGCAAGTAGACTCAAGAGATTAAGAAGGCGGAATGGATTCAAGATGCGAGAGCATAAGAGAAGATGGATAAGTCGAGGATCGAGATAGAGGGAATTGAGCTAACTCTCTCCCTTGCAGCCTCTCAGGGTAACTCTTCTCTCTCTCTCTCTCTCTCTCAAGCTCCCTCTCACAATATCTTGGAGGGGTATCCTTCTCTCTACCTCTTTCTTGTAGCTTCTCGGGGTCTCCTTATGCTCCCTTGTGCCTCCCCGTGCCTCATATTTATAATGAATTAGAGAAGAGGGGATGAGGCTGAGAACAAGAGTTCTTGGTGGAGAGACTCTTATAAAACTCAATGATCTGATGCTTAACTCATAAATCTGATGGTTCCATTGGCTCCAAAAGGGGGGTAAATCTCCATGACACTTGGTTAGAAAGCTTTCATATCACTCCTTCTTTCTCTCCTTGTTCGAAGTGTTGTCTATTGCCTAATGATGTCCATGCTTAAATATTGAATTTCAATTTCTAGACACGGGTTGGAGGTGGCACACATGTGCCCCTCCCCCCCATTGTAAACATCATCCTCTTTGTCTACCTCAACTCCATGATTAGCTTCCTCCCCTCCCTTCTTCACCTCAATCGTCTCCTCCCTCACTCCCGTCGACTTGGAGTTCAACTCCCCCTCCCTCCACCAACCGATGGCATTGATAGGGGTCATTAAAAATTTTCACTTTTATTTTTTTAATTTTAAAGAACTTTATGGCAACGACGAACGGTTTATGGTGACAACGGACAGCTTATGGCAACAGCGGAATATTACAATGCTCATCTTAAATAAAAATGAGATTGAGTCTTATTATCACCATTTTCAAGTCATTTAGAAAACATGGTTCTCAAATCTGAGTCTTAAAGAAAGAAATTTGAATGGTGATTTTCAATATCTTCAACCTAAAGAGTTCTCAAGCATGAGGCTCATTAAAGACCATGTTGAGGTCTTGAAGCTAAACATGTAATTCTCTCTCATTGGTTTTTAGAGTACTTTTATTTTGCTTTGTTACCAAGTTTGAATCTTATGTTTTGATCTTATGTTGCATTTTCATTGTACCAAGATATATCACAACAATGGACTCACCAATTGATGGGCTTTCTCACAATGTATGCTTACCTGGCTAAGTTGCAAAATATAGATTTAATTGGGGAGGATAAGAGAAAGAGGGATGATGATACTTGAGGGACTTTGAAAAGAGTGACATGTAGAACACTTGAGGGACTTTGAAAAGCGTAAGAAGAGACCTAGTTGAGGTCATCGAGACATAATCAAGAACTGACTCTTCGCCTTCTCATTTAGCTTCCATGGCTTCCTCTCTCCTTCTCCCCTCTTTCCTATCTTTGTCTCTCCTCATCTAGTATTTCTCTCTCCTCCTCTAGTCTCCCTCTCTCCCTTCTTCTTC
Organism: Lygodium microphyllum; assembly: GCF_053477565.2. NCBI lineage: Eukaryota > Viridiplantae > Streptophyta > Polypodiopsida > Schizaeales > Lygodiaceae > Lygodium > Lygodium microphyllum. The sequence continues at coordinate 138,197,445 of NC_141142.1, read as the reverse complement.
CTCTCTTTCTCTCTCTTTTTCTCATTCTCCTCTCCTCTTAGCCCCATTTATTTTAAGCAGTATCAGAACTTCATGATTTGTTCCTTTTCTCCTTTCCTCTTTCTCTATTCAGTCCCCTTTTCAAATATGAGAACCTTAGTTACTCAAGTAGCAAGTACAAGTACAGCAAGAGGACTAGAGTTAATGGTAAGTTTCCACATACGCTATGGCTAGAGGCTTGGCCAAATGTGGAGGAAAAGGGGTAAAAATAGCATGTCTTTTTTAACCCACAGTCAAATTTTGGAGATAAATTACCAAGAAAGAACCTAGAAACTTAGTGAAGGTTTTGTCTGTGGTTACTTTTTCAAGTGATTCTTCTTTTTCTCTTTCCAAGCTCCTTTTGGAGAGATACCATGGTTGCCATGCCCAATGATCCTTCCAAATATTGCTCCCCCTTTCCTTTGGACATAAAAGGCTTCAAGCATGAGATCCTAAGCATGAGGAGCAATAGATGGAGTCCAAGCATGAGATCCTAGGCATGAGGAGCAATAGATGGAGTAGTAGGATGACCAAGGTTTCTCTTTTGTAGCTCCAGGGGTGCACCCATAAAATGTGGCACATTTTGCACTAGTATCCCTTGCCTTCCTACTCCATCCCCAACACTAGTCACCCCCTCTTGTGCTTCCACGAGGCTCTTGCAATTATCCTTCACCTTCTTGACTAGATCTCGGCCCTTGTTCCCCAACATTTGAGCTCCCCTCTCCTACAAACACTATTTTACTATTGTACCCTATTTTAATTAGTCATTAAATCTTAGTTAAAGCTCCCCAACCTCTGGAATCTCATCCTTGAGGAGCTCCTTCAACAACCATTCTTGGCCACACTTATCCGGATTAAAGACATGGAGCTCAACATGCAAGGGTTTATTATGGGAAGCCATGAAAGCTCCACTTGAAGCTTTCAATTCTTGAAGGGCAAGCTTAGAATCCATCATGAGAAGCACCACCATCATCAGAGAGGAAGCACCAAGCTCTTGACAATTATACCCATTGGAGTGCTTTGCTTACTCAAGCTGACTCGATGAAGAACTTATATTATTATGGGATCATGCTTCATCCATCTACTTCAAGCATTGAAGAGGTATGTTAATTCAATCATAATATCTCATTTTAATCCACTTATTGAGCTTAGTCCTTTTGTTGGAGAGATTAAGGATTCATATTTTCCACATTGAAGAGTCCTTCATTGAATGCATGTTGCCCACATTGAATTAACTGCCTAATTTCTCCCCATTTGCTTTCCAATGCATCATGTTAACTCTTCTTGGCAAGTGCAGGGACGCCGTTTCTATCGAGTCTAAGACTGTACCAATGATATTCTACGTGTTTCCAGATGCCAAAGACGCAGGCACGAAGTCACTGCTAGGGCGAACCTTCAAAAAGCAAACTCGTTGCGACGTTGATTATGAGTTGCAGCGCATCCACCTGGCCATAGGCAACATCTGCATTGTTACAGCTTTCAGCAAGGGCTGTGTGATCTCACCACAGTCCGCACGGCCACCGATAGAAATATTAGCAGCCAAATCTAAGAAGAAGGGTAGTACTCGGCCACCACACACCACCTCTCAAGAACCGCTGCTCATGGCAGAAAAAGCTAATGCCCAACAGCCTGGGTTTCAATGGAGGCCTAAACAGTCGCAACCACTGCCTAGAAGTCGACGCACACATCCTCATAAGACCCGAAGCTCTAAATCTAGGAACCCAAGGTGCAGTTAACAGAAATTGGTGCATGATCAAGCAAAGTTGGATCCCTAAAGCCCGCCCTCTTGCATGCGCAAGGCTACTATGAGGGGAATGCCTTGATATGGATCCCTAAAGCCCACACGGCCAAGGGCACCACTTATACGCCGCCCTCAAGCTTGATCACCCCAAGCCCCATAGAACCTCAAAACCATAAGCCGCAGTGCTTCTCAGACCCACATCCATCAAGCTCATCCATGCACATACCCAAGAGAGTCGAACAAGCATATTTTCCCAAACAGGAGACATAGTCACATGAGCCATCACACCCGCTAGAGCCAATCTGACTACAATGATCCATTCTGAAGGCAACAGTCCAGCAGATGTAGCTGCTACTTCCCTAGCCCTAATCTGGGAGGTCCCACCACAACCTCAAGAACACTTGCAACCACAACTATTCATTGTCAAAGGCTCTAGCGCTATCAAACCCCTTAGGAAGTACACCAGCAGGAGGGGAGTCCCCAGCTTCCAAGGCCATGGAAAGAAAGAAGGCCTCGTCCAAGGCCTTGTTTATTGCCTATGGAAGCATTTTAACTGTGCTCATACATGAGGCACTGAAGGAGACCCAAGTGCAGAAGAAGGAGAAGGAGAAATGCCTGATAGGTCACCCCCTCACCAGGACCAAGAGCAGGACTGAGAGTGATAAGGAAGGGCAGGAACAAGAAGAACAATTGGGCAAAAAGCAAGCCAAGAAACCCAAGAAGAAGACAGCACAAAAGAAAAAGAAGTCGAATGAAGGCCGCAAGAAGGAGAAAGAGGATTTGGAAAAGGCAAAAAGAGAATCCTCAAGAGGATGAGGAGAGGGAGAAGAAGAAGAAATAGGAAGAAAAAAAAGCAAAGGAAGAAGTCAACAAGGCTAAAAAGGTGTCTAAATAGAAGGCTGAGAAGAGGAAAATGATAGAACAGGAAGAAAAAGAGAAATTGGAGGAAGAGCACAGGAAAACTAAAGAAGAAAGGCAAAGAAGAGCTGCTCAGGAAGAAGAGGAACTAAGAAGGGAGGAGGAGGAGGACTTGGCCGAAGCCACATGCCAGTCCATTGAGCAACAGGGCAAGGCCGATGATCTGGGAGCCTGGAGCCCACTGAGGGAAGAAGGTCCTAGTTCCAGCACGTAGGTACCAGAGATCACACCGCCCACTATCCTTGAAGGCAAAGGCAAGGCCCTTATACATCATATCCCCACCCTCATGGTTCCTCCCACCGAACCAACCACCCTCACCCCTAGCATCCCCACCAACATAGAGGTCTCCAACTTCATAGCATGGATGCAGTATTTCATCAATAAAGAAATGGCCCAGGGAAAGAGCATAGAGACCATGGCCATGGGGCAAAAGAGACTAGCCGTAGATGCTGAGTCAAGACAGGATCAGAAATGTTAGAAAGTGGAAGCCTCGACCACTCCAATCCACGCAACAGTGACACCACCAGCCAATTACGACGAATACGTCACCGAGTTGCTCTCCCAATTGGAGAAGGCTAAGGAGGAAAAGAGAATGGTTGTGGCTAAGTTGGTGGCGGAAAAGGAGTCGGTAGCCACTTTCTAGCTCGAAAAGACCTGCACCATAGCCATGCAGCAACGATAGGTCTTTGATCTTAAATAGGAATTAAAGGCCAAGGAGGACATGGAGGAGAGCTACAAGCAGCGATTGGAGGATGAGAATCAAGAATTGGTGCAGATGCAGAGAGAGTATAAGCTCCTCCTGATGCAGCATGGGGAATCGAAGGCAAAAACTGCCAACATCGAGTAAATGATGGAGGAATTGAATGCCAAAGAAGAGGAGAGAAAGCAGGAGAGGGAACGGCAGCAAAAGGAGATCGAGTCTATGACTGATCAGCTACACTTGGGAAGGAAAGAGCAAGAGAACATGAGCAAGGAATTGAAAGACCAAGAGCAAAATCTTGTAACCCTGGTACAGAAGCAGGGAGAAAGCATGGAAAGAAATGAACAAGAGAGTAGAGGAATGGGCAGCACAGAACGAAAAAAGGGTGAAGATAGTGGCACGATGCCTTGCTTTGGTGGAGAAAGAAAAAATCCTCGCAGAGAGTAAAGCAAAAGCTGCCTAGACAGCTTTCATTACCCAGCAAAAGGCCTTCATTAACACACTAATGGAAATGACCCGCCCAGAGGAAAAGGAGTCATTGGAGGTGGTACAGAAAAAACTGAGCATCGCGGGTAGAGCTCTACATGCAAGGCTATAGATGCCACCCCAACCTGCGGAGGTTAGGCTGAGCCTACAAGAGCAACGAAAATACATGCTACTTGCCGGCCTGACCCCCAAAGAAATTGACGCAATGGGCTTTGAAGAAGGAGCACAACAAGAAGACCAGTAGGGGGAGGAGACTGAGCTTGAATTCGATATGAGGAGATTCAAAGAAGAGGTGATCCCACAACCCCGCTCACCGCGTGTCCAAGAATAACAACAGGCTAATCCATCCGCAGAGAGACAAGCCACACTCAGGGAAAGACGGAGAAATTTAGTTGAAGAAACCAGGAAGCAACTAAGAGCCAAACCGGTCGTGCAGCCGTCCCACCCCTCCCACCATGCCCTGATGACCTCCCTGCTGGATTCCACGCAGAGCTGGTGATTTGGGAGCGGTAGGAAAGAGAAAAGGACCCATTCACCTTCAGCTTCCTCATGCCCAATAGCTTGCGAAGGGTCCTACCACTCAAGGTGATGGAGAAGGTGATCACGACTGGCAGCCAACTAGGACAGAAGTGGCTGGAGGAAAGGGAAAGGACCCCCACACTTTGGGGAAATGAAGAGGCTGAGTTTTGGAAAAACAAGGTGTTTGAAGTACGACATACTGTATAGGGATATAACTTCCAACCCAATGGGAGGAGACGAGTGTGTGACATCAGCATGCTCGCCTGGATGGCTTTTTGTAACACCCTGTCCTGTGAGAGGAACGACCCCACGTTCATGGCGTACCCTCGTAGGGTAGGTGTGGATTTTGTTGCCACCCTCCATGGGCGTTATGATTTTCCTATCATCTACAACTCCAATGCTGCCTCCTTCAAACATGCCCTCCTCTTCAACTCAGGAAGCCTAAATGATTCCATGACGCGTTTCCTCGTGGATTTCTCTTCATGCCCTGATCTAGCCTTTGTAACTACCTATGATTATCTTAGGTTACTTAAGCTATTACTCAAACAGGACCCGACCCCACAAGAACGTGGCCTGCCTCCTCTGTTTTTTCACCCTAATGCCATCGACAGCTGTGCCATGGCACGTCTAATGATGAGGGCTAGCCTTATCCCCTCTTTTTGCCTAGCTCTCCTAGAGGATATGAAAAACAACTAGTTCACTAGATGCGATCATCCTTTCCTCTCCACCACCTCCCTCCACATCCACATGAATCTGAAAGGATACATGCAAAGCAATCAAATTTTTAGCAAATCCATCCGACCCCCTTCCCCGCCTAAATCAGATGAGGAGAATTAGACATAGGCTATCGTTCTACTAGTGTAATACTATTCCCAAAAAAAAAAAAAAAGAACAAGCATACAAGGAAGAGCAAGAGGAACATTGCGCATGGAATGGACAAAACAACGCACTTACAAAAACATTTAGCACCCCATAAAGCATGATCATTGCACCTAGGGGTCCTCAAGTTAGGCATGCCTAGTGGCTTCGGTCGACTAGCCTCGCTCCTAACCCCCTCGCCCTTTTTGATCTCCCACTTCATGCTTAGGGCGCATCAAGGACAAGACATACCTAAGGGGGTACCACTCGCCTATGGTTAAACCTGTCACCCTAAGCCACTTGCACTGCACCTCCCTTTGCACGAATGGGGTCCTCAAGTGTGGGACATCACCCAGGCTAGCCTGTGGTTAGACCCAACTCCCCATTCCACCAGCACCAGCACGATACACTACACAATAAGATAGACACCCCCTTAGATAAAGCATCGCACCTTTTTCTTCCAGGCATCACAAAGGCGACAAACCACCGACTTCGGAGGCCCCCGTCATCCACTTGCTATCCATTTGGCTTCTCCAACAAACCTTATTACCAAGTTTCCACGAGCAGCCGAGTTTACACGTTGTCAGAGGGGTTTTTGTCAAAAGGTCAAATCCACCAAGGATCAGAAGTAGAAGGAAGTAGAGATAGGAGATGGAAGAGAAGATAGAGAAAATCCAAGTGGTAAACACTACAAAAACAAATCACAATGAATTGAAACAATATGTATTGAAAGAACCTCGAATCTTTGCACTACTCAAAAGTAATCTCCAGGCATTAGTTCTCTTGGAGCTCCTTCGTAGACCAAAAACGTGGATCAAAAAAATCAGCTCTTTCTCTGTTGCCCAGAACCCAAATATGATGGCTCCGTTGGCTCCGAAAGGGGGGTAAAACCAGAGGACACCTAATCACGAATCTCCCAGATCACTCCTTCTTCTTTTAGTTCAATCTACAGTTTTTAGCCTAATAATAGCGATCGCGACGCGCACGATTTCGTCAATCTATCTTTTTTATGAAAAATCTCCTAATTGGTTGAAAAAGCAACTAGCTTTTTGCATGCCATCCTAATTTAGAAGCTTTTTCTAACTTTTTTGGATTTTTACAATAAATAATATCAAAAATATACTAAAATTATCCAAAAATATAGTATTTTTGGATAATCCATGTAACTCACACTAGTATTAATGGCTCAAATCACATTGGCTCTCTAGATCAATAGAGAAGTCGGATGATGATGCATTCCATACTTTTTCACACTGTGTCCTCATAACATCACGACATCCACCCCCTCTGAACCTGCACATCCTCCAGTATCTGCCAAAATCCTAGTTGTCACCGGATTCTTAGTCCTCCTCATCCTCTGTAACCATATCCTTTACTTCTTCATCTTCCATATCTTCCTGGCTAGCCCCTATATCATGGCCATTATTTTCTTCCAATCCTGGCAACTCATAGGGAGTAGATTCCCGCCTTTTGAATAATTTGATTCTTTTCCCTGCTATCGGAAGTTTTATGGCTATCCCATCCAGCTCATTTAATGCATAAGTAGCATTATCAAACACTTGTCTTACCACATAGGGTCCAAACCATCTTTTGGAAACTTTACGCATGGCACTATGCTGGTTATCTAAACTGCTATCATAAACCAATACCCGATCCCCATCTTGTATGGTTCTTGGTCTCAGTCTATGTCTTTTGTCAAACCGTTTCTTGTTATATATCCTTGCTGCCCTTAACTTTGTAGTTGTTGCCTCTATGTCTTCTGACTTTCTTTCCAACTGTCTAATGCGTAAGGCCAACAACTCCTCTCGATTCAACTCCTCCTCCCAAGGTAGCACACTCCATGTGACTATCATCTCTTCTATCGACATGATAGGTTTTTGACCATACATCAATTCTGCAGGCATATATCCTGTAACAACACTATGAGTTGTTCTGTCAGCCCACAAAGCATAAGGGAGCAATCGTGGCCACTCTTCTATCTTCTCTCCACATGCTTTTGCCAATGCCTTCACAATAGGTGGATGACCTCTTTCACTTTTGCCATTTCCTTCAGGGTTATAGGCTGATGTTAAAGCAAGCTTTATCCCCAAACATGCAAAGAAATCATGAGCCTCATCTGCATCTGGCTCACCCCTATCTGCTGTAATTTCCCACACAACCATATCGACAAAAGATCTCTTCTAAGAGAAAAGTACATACGGCATTTGTCATCTTAGTACCTAGAGCTCTCCCTTCCACTTGATTAGTCAAGTCTTCACGAGCAAGCACAAGATACCTCATTTGCCAAAGACCTATAGGCATTGTGACCAAATCCACCACCCACTTAAAATGAAGAGACAATGGATATGTGGGTTGCAATCCATCCCTATGTCTCACAATTGAATACATTTGACATGTCGTACATGTTTCCACAAAGTGAGCAACATCCTTATACATACCCTGCCACCAATATCTTTCTTTGATTTTTGTAAAAGTGCCCCAAACACCTCTATGACCAGCCCACAAGCTTTCATGAAATTCTTGCATTACTTTTACTTGTGAAGCTCTATCACCCAAAACTCGCAATGGCATACCCTGTTTCTTTTTAGCATGTTTCCATAAGTATCCATCTTTTAAGAAAAATCCATAGGCTTTCCTCTTGATCTTCTTAAACTTCTCATCTGACCATTCATCTCTCTTTGTTAATGTACTGAGATATTGACCAATTCTCAGCCACTCTCCTGCATATTTGTCTTCCAAAAACACTTCTACACAAGATGCAAAACATCTAAAGTGTCTTCTCTTTGTTGTCCAAGCTTTTGTTAATGCTGTAGCAACACCTTGCATTACTAAATTCACTCTTGCAACATCACTTTCAGCCATAAGAAATTCATCTTCTTCCTCCTCATCCATCATCGCATCTTCATTCTCATAGCATGCTCGAGATAACATGTCTACCACTGGGTTATCTCTTCCTGCAATATGCTGAAATTCAAGGTTCAAAGATTCGATGTATGCAATCCACCGAAGCATAGCAATATCCGGAGTAGCACAACTAGTAATCATACCCAATAACAGAAAATAATCGGTTTCAATGACTACATGAGCACCCATAAAATACTCCTTATCACATTTAAGGGCTGTCACAATTCCCCACAATTCTCTTTTAACTTGTGTTTATCTTCTATGTTGTTCAGTCAATACTTTTGCACCACAGCGTATTGCATATCTTTGCCCTTCCTCATCATCTTGCCCAATTGCCCATCCAATCCCGATTGGGCTTGTATCAACAGTAATAACGATAGGCTTTCCATGTGAATAGTCAGTCTTTCTCAACGTAGGAACAGATTTTAAGAGTTGCTTCAATTTCTTCGTTGCTTTCTGATGCTTCCTTTCCCAATGAAAATTTTGACCTTTCCTTAGAAGCTGGTAAACAACATCGGCTACATGTCCAAAGTGAGGAATCCATATCAAATAGAACACACATGCACCCAAGAATCTACGCACCTCTGATACATTCGTGCATACATCTCACATTCTATCAATCCCATCTATTTTTGCTAGTGATGGCCTTCACCCATAAGGCCCACACATATGCCCAACAATCAAAACCTCTTCAACTCCAAAGACAGACTTTTGTCCAAAAAGAGTTAAATGCACCTCTTCTAGACGTGTCAAAATCCTCTCACAATCCACAATATGATCTGCAACAAACTGTCTGCATCCATGAGCATCCATCTCTTCATTCTTTTCATCCACTGCACACCCTTTGATTGGAACATCATTCAAGAAGGGCATAGTCAATTGTGGTATAAAATCCCTGAGTATCCTATTCATAGCATTTGTAATGTGTGCCACTGAGTTTGTTGCACCCTGTGGGAGAGTACACATCCATAGTAAATTTTATAGTTCAATCATTTAGAAGGTAAGAAGACAAAACATCCTTTTAGAGTCTTCATGGTTGTGTGTGGTCCCCATTCAATTACATTTATCTCAGACCCATGGTCAAGTAAAGCAACACAAGGAGTTTCACGCTCCCTTATTTTCACTACCGTTTCAATGGTAGCTCTAGCCCAATGATTTCTTGTGTAGTGACTTCGAGGAATAAATCCTAGAGTCTCTTCTCCATATTATTGCATTTGTCTTACTCCACCATGCATATTGCTACAAGACAATGCATTTTCAGTCACTTTCTTCTCTTTTCCACATGCTATCCACTAATTAGTAGCATCCTGCATAGATAATCCAGTACTTACTTCATGCTCATATTTAGCCGAATACCCAACAAACCAGTTTCCTCTTCAAATTGCAGCAATGCACTAGTGGTATCACCAAGAAATTGACGCTTCCTTTTAATTATGTCAATGATCTCATCATGAAACTCTCGCTTGGCAATGCCAAGCACCTCTCCCAAGGTAAATTCCACCCGACTATTTAAGATCCATTCTTCAAGAACCTTCTTAAGATCTATGGATGTCTCAATGTCAGATTGCAACTTATAACCTGGCTGCTTGCCCTTCTTTTTGCCCTCTTGTTTGTTATCCTGTTTTTGCTTCTGACTAACCTCTTCTATAACATGCTCGGGAGGTGGCTGATTTGCAGCTTTAGCTTATCCACACTTCTTCTTGTCATTCTTTTAGATGTCCCTGCAATATCTTTTTCGTTTTTCTTCCACAAGTACATCCATGTTTTGTACCTTTGCTAAATATGCATACACTGAATATGCATCTACCGGTGATTCCCAACCAGTTATGCCATGAATATCTTGCCCTGCATGAGACATTTCACTATCAGTGACCTTTCTCTTTTCAACTGCATGTAAAGCATGTGTCTATATTTTAGCCTTTGGACCAACCATCACTTGGCCATGCATTCTATCCAACTGTAGACCAAAAGTAGAAGCATGTACTGCCGCATAAGCATTTTGGATAGCCAAGTCTTCCAACAACTTCTGCATACCTCCCTTTCCAAAATTCAAAGCAAGAGGCAATCCCGTTTCTTGTGCATGGATCTTGCCATCTTTCCAAAAGATAAGCTGTCGTGTCAAGGCCTCCTGATAGGCAGCACAATCCTTTCTCTCGTGTTGCAAACTATCACACCACATACATCTTTTTCTAAGTTTAGGGGCTGCTTCCCGTCCCCTTTCCTCTTGTCCTTTTTCATCCAATTTTGCAACCTTCAATTGAAGATCCCGCATCCCTTTGACCAATTCATCCAAGACATCTTTCCTAACAGAGGGAACAATAGCAGGTACAGCCATAGGGTTAGCCATAGAAGCAGGTGGCTTACTGGATATTTCAACTATCTTACCCATAACAGTGGGCAAGCTAGAGACATGCAATCTTTCTCTTCTTCTATGCTTCTTCACAAGCGCAGTAACAACTTCCTTGACATGTCTCCACTCTGTTTTCAAACCTGTCTCTGTAGTCTGATCCTCCAGCAAATCATCAAGCTTCTTTTGAAGCTAAGGATCAGTTGCCTGTAGAAACAATTCAATTTTCTGACTTGCAAGAGCTCGCTGTTCTAGAAGATCCAACTGCTCAAATCTACTTTCAAATTCTCTTAACAATTCTGTAGCCACAAGATCCTTATTGGGTTGTATAACCCACTCCTGAAAAGTCTTGCGCGTAATCAAACTGGTGTCCTCAATGTAAAATTCTTCCTTGAGTGTCTTCTTGAAGGCTGCCCAGTCAGCATCCTGCAAGTATAATTCAGCAATTCGTGCTTTCAGTTCATGAATAGTAACATGTACAAAATACCGGCTCCATGCAGATTGAGCCACTTTAAAGAATTCCATCTTCTGAGCATAAGTATGTACATATGCAGATACATTCCTGCCATTGAATAACTTCACCTCACGCTCAATTGCTTGCAAAGCATTCATCACAACACTTTCTGTTTGAGCTGAAGCTTACATCACCTGTTGTTGTTGTTGTACCTGCATAAGCATATTCATATTTTGCACCAACTATTGCAAAACATCACTGGAGAATTGTTAACCCCAACACAAAGAAAGCAAAATGAAATAAAAAAGGCACATGGCAAAGGTGGAAAAAAGGTAGCCCGATTGAAGAAAGAAGAGGAGAAAAGGCCAAAAGTGCTAGGGCAACCTTAAAAAGTCCAAGGCAAATGCAAAAGGGGAAAGGTGCATTTTAAAATACAAAGGCGCACCCTGAAATCTTGTAAAAGAGTGCCAGGCGGTGGAAAATCCAGAAAGCTAAAACAGAAGACAAAGACAAAGGCCAAGGCAAAGAGAAACGGAAGACAAAGGCGCACAAGGAAAAGCGCAAGTCAAAACTTTTGTAAAAGAGCACAAGCGCATCATGGTTTAATTCAAGGAGCGTCGAGCTCTCACCCGTGCAATTTGTAAATGTAGACGGGCGGTGGAAAGGAAGCTAGGAAGATAGAAGGACAATGGGAAAAAGGGTCTAGGCTCGGCCATGTAAAAAAGGGGAAAAGGGGATGACCCCCCAAAATGGATTTAGGGTTTTGTATATAAAGTTGAAAAGTGAATGAGAAGCTCATTCTTGTGTGTGGTCAAAAGTAGCTCTCCTCTTCTTCTTCTTCTTCTTCTTCTTCTTGCTTGCTTGAGCTTGTGCTTGAGAGAGGGAGTGTGAGAGTATGAGGGAGTGAGTGTGTGAGGGTAAGGGACCGTGGACTGGAGAAGCTCTCCATCTTCTCCTCTCTTCTTCTCTTCTCTTCTCTTCTCTTGCTCGCGGTGATGGAGCTTGGAGCGTGGAGCTTGAGGATGGAGCTTGCTTGAAGCTTGCACTTGGATCGTGGAGCTACCGGAGTGCGTGAGAGAGGAGGTAACTCAAATGGAATGGAGGTAATCTCACTACACCCGTAGATATGAATGGCACGTCGGCTATGTGAGAGGTAGCCATTAGTGCTCGGCTTAGAACGCTTGAAACAATAAGCAGTCCGTGGGTCTTGGCGATTGAGCGAAAGCTCCCACTATAAAAATGTATTCGAAGATTCTCCCATCTTGTCTTTCCTTCTTCTGACGACCTTTCACATCGGGTTCACCAATGTCAGAGGGGTTTTTGTCAAAAGGTCGAATCCACCGGGGATCAGAAGTAGAAGGAAGTAGAGATAGGAGATGGAAGAGAAGATAGAGAATATCCAAGTGGTAAACACTACAAAAATAAATCACAATGAATTGAAACAATATGTATTGAAAGAACTTGGAATCTTTGCACTACTCAGAAGCAATCTCCAGGCATTAGTTCTCCTGGAGCTCCTTCGTAGACAAAAAACGTGGATTAAAAAAATCAGCTCTTTCTCTGCTGCTCGGAACCCAAATCTGATGGCTCCGTTGGCTCCGAAAGGGGGGTAAAACTCCAGAACACCTGCTCACAGATCTCCCAGATCTCTCCTTCTTCTTCTTTCAGTTCAATCTGCAATTTTCAGCCTGTTTATATTGATCGCGACGCGCGCGATTTCGTCAATCTATCTTTTTTATGAAAAAACTCCTAATTGGTTGAAAAAGCAACTAGCTTTTTGCATGCCATCCTAATCTAGAAGCTTTTTCTAACTTTTTCAAATTTTTACAATAAATAATATCAAAAATAGACTAAAATTATCCAAAAATCTAGTATTTTTGGATAATCCATGCAACTCACACTAGTACTAATGGCTCAGATCACATTGACTCTCTAGATCAATAGAGAAGTCGGATAATGATGCATTCCATACTTTTTGAAGCAAAAGACTAATTGGGTACAATCTCCCCCCATGCCTTGTGTGAGTGCTCCACAAAGCATATATTTGATATATTATTCATCTCCAAGCTAAAAAAATAGCCCAATTTACAATTAGCATGCTTTGGCTTTTGTGTTTGCTTTTGTCCAACTAAAGAATAAAGCGGTTGGGCACCCAAAGAGTCGGGCTGTGCCCAAATACAATGTCCAATAATAAATATTTAAATCGTGTGTCCATGCACATACAAAATAATAAATAAATGTCACACTGTGTCCTCATAACATCACGACAACGTGGCCGTACCCTCACACGACTACTTCGCCAACTGCCTCTTAAATCCCAATAGTAGCCAAGAGTGCCATGGGACTGGCACCCATCTCGAAAGGGGGTAATGTTAACCCCAAGTCAAGAAGGTGGAAGAATGAATGAAAAAGCGGAAAGAGGATGGAAAAAGAGCAAAGACACACATGCGGCCTCTAAAGCTAAGTTGGGGCCAAAAGCGTAATTTTAAATGAAAGGCACCTCAAAAAACTCCAAAAGTTTATGCTAAAGAGTGCCAGGCTCCCTCCTATGCCAATTGTAAAGTATTAGATGGGTGTACGCTAGAGGCATAAGGCTAGAAGGGGGGAAAAGAGAAAAGACCTTGCCACAATGGCTGGTCATGTAAAAGAAAGGGATGGGTGCCCATGGGAATTTAGGGTTTTGCATATAAGGTTCAAAAAGTGAATGGAAGCTCATTCTTTGGTGTGTGGCTAATAAGACCTCTTCTCTTTTTCTCTTCTTCTCTTCTCCTTGCTTGTGTGTGCTCTTGAGAGAGGGAGTGTGAGAGTGTGAGAGAGTGAGTGTGTGGGAGTGAGGGATCAAGAGGGTGAAACCCTTCACCATCTCCTCTCCTCTTCTTGTCTCCTCTTCTCTTCTCTTCTCTTGCATGCGTGGCCATGGTGGATGGAGCTTGGAGATGGAGGAGGCTTGAGGATGCTTGAGCTAGTATCTAGGATCGTGGAGCTATTGGAGTGCACGAGAGAGAATGAAACTCATGTCAGCATCAAGGTAAGCTCACTACACTCATAGGATCAACGGTGCGTCGGCTAGGTGAGAGATAGACAATAGAGCTCATTTAGAACGCTTGAAATGATAAGTGATCCGTGCGTCTTGGCGGTTGAGCGTGAGCTCCCACACAATTGTCTTTGCATTACAAATGGGGAGTTTATTTGGTTACCATGCCTACAAGTTTATGGAATATGAGATATCTTGTGCTTACACCAGAATACTTGACAAATCAAGTGGAAGGTCGAGCTCTTAGTACAAAGACTACTCAAGCAGTTTGCAGGTTCTTATTGGAAGAAGTCTTTGCAGGTATGGTTGTGTTGGTAAAGTGGTTGTAGATAGAGGAGAATTGGATGCAGATGAGGCTCCTGACTTCTTTTCATGATTGGGTATCAAGCTAGCTTTAACTTCATCCTATAATCCTGAAGAAAATGGCAAAAGTGAAAGGGGTCATCAGCCTATCATTAAGGCATTAGGAAAGTCGTGCAAAGACAAGATGAAAGAGTAGCCAAGAATTTTACCCTTTGCTTTGTGGGCTGATAGGACCACTCATAGTGGGGTTACAAGGTATATGCCTGTTGAATTAATGTATGGACAACAACCAATCATGCCTATTGAGGAGACTATTGCTACTTGGGGTGTTATACCATGGGAAGAGGGTTTGAATAGAGAAGAGTTGGTGGTCCTACGCATTAGACAGTTAGAAATAAGGCCTGAAGACATTGAGACAGCCATGAAAAAGCTGAAGAGTACAAGGATCAAGAACAAGAAGAGGTTTGACAAGTGACATAGACTTCGACCACGAACTATATAAGAAGGGGACTAGGTGTTGGTTTATGACAGCAACTTGGAAAATTAGCATAGTGCCAGTCGAAAGATGGTAAAGTGGTGGTTTGGTCCATATGTGGTAAGTTTTGTTTTTGACAATGCTACCTATTCATTAAATGAGATGGATGGGACAACTCTAAGGATTCCAATGGTGTTGGCTGGAAAATGTATCAAGCTCTTTAAACATAGGGAGTCTTCAGCATATGAGTGGAAGGAGTTGGATATTGAGCATGAACATGAGAATATGGAAGAAGAAGATGTAGAAGATGAAGACATTGACATGGCAGAGGATACTTCTTCTGACACTAGAGATCCATAAGAATTTGGCACATGCCGGAGGATGTGCAGGTTAAGAAGGGGTGGATATCCTACCGCTATGTGGACACATTGTGAAAAAATCTAGAGTGCATCGTCATTCAGTTTGATCTAGAGATTCAATGCCATATTAGTCATTAGTGTGAGTGTCCATAGTGTTGATGGTTCAAAAATACTAGATTTTTGGACAAGTTTAGCCTATTTTTGATATTTTGGATATTATTTCTTGTAAATATCCCAAAATTTTAGACAACTTCTAGAATACAATGACATGTAAAAAAGCAAGTATCTTTCAGCCATTTTTGGGGGATATTATGCAAAAGGAAGGATTGGTGAAATCGTGCGACGTGTGATTGTAGTTTACAGGTAGCAAACAGCATTTCAAACTAGGAGAAGAAGGAGTGATCTGGGAGATTTCTAAGTAGATGTCCTAATATTTTACCCCCCTTTTGGAGCCAACGGAAGCATCATATTGGCCGTTTAAGCAGTAGAGAGGAAGCCACTATTTTATGCACATTTTTTGTCTACAACGGATTTATCTTCTCAAGATACAGAAATAAATTGACAAGCTTCACCTCTATGAGTATTCTTCTACATCTTATATTTCTTTGAACCCCTTCTCTTTCATCAATTGCTCTCCCTAAATCTCCCTTCACCCTACTGTCTCTTGCCCCCATGGTAGACTTTCGATCCCAAATGCTCCAACATGGCCATCTATAGCATGCTCCAATTCACATGCTCCACTACACCATTCTCCAAAGGTGTGTTCGAATGGGTATACTCCACTCGAATGCCATGATCCCTAAAAAACTGAGAAAAAAGGTTAAAAGTAAACTCGTTAGCATGATTGACTTGTACACCATGAAATTTGAAAGTATATGTGTCTCCACAAACACCTTCCACTTGCAAAAATGGGAGTACGCCTCGCTCGTGTACTCCAAGAAATAAGGCCACACATAATGACTAAAGTCATCTACAATAAGCATCAAATACTTGGCCTTTCCAAGGGAGGTCGTTCCCATAGGTTCACAAAAGTCAAATTGAAACAACTCGAGTGGGGAAGAAGCCATCCTAGTGGCAACTTGGGGATGTGGCTACCTATGTTGCTTGCCCCTCAAATAGCTAGAGCACAAAGTGTGAATAGAAGGGAAATCAAGAAATCCCTCCACCATCTTCTTCCAAGAAGCTTATCTAATTTCATCAAAATGAAGATGACCATAACAATCATGGCAAAGCAACCTAAGCTCATGGGAAAACTATGTGGGTAAGGATGTGAGCATTTTAAGACCATCCTCTTAGGAGCCTATCAGGAGTAGATTTATGTTTTCCATTCTCCTAGTTTTCTCATGTAGGGAAAGGAGGACCATATCTATCGATTGTCGAAGGCCCTCTTTGGTTGCTTCTTTATTTAGAATAGCTTCCATTGATCGGCTCATGATCCCAACCTATACTTTTAGGTTGAGGATAATAGGTGTGTTTTTCTCATCTTGTATGTGGATGATCTTATCATTATAGGGAGCCATACTCTAGTCTCACTTGGGCAATTTTGCGATAGAAGTTTGATGTAGTCGATCTAGGGAACCTTCACTTCTTCCTTGGATTGTAGATTTATCAGATGGCACAATGCATTTTAATTTCGTAGCATATATACATTTTTGAGCTTCTCTTGGAGTTTGGGATGGCTGATTTTCAACCCATTTCATGCCTCATGGACCCAAAGTCCAAGCTATTGATAGCCAGTGTTCCCCTTACACAGAGGCCACTTGTTACAAGTGTCTTGTTGGCTCCCTCATCTAGCTTATTCACATCCGGTCAGATATTTCTTTTGTTATGGCTCTATTTTTTTCTTTCATGAAGACTCCCACTTAGGATATCACTGCATACTGGTTTATCGTCGTTTATACTGTGCTATCATCTGTTACTTCCGCTGTGTACTCTGGTGAGTTGGTATCAGAGCAGAGTGTTTTCATTCCTTTACTTGAGTGAAGTGAGATAGTCAGTGACATTACGAGGCATAGCTCATTGTAAGGCATTGAGGCTTTGTGTTGCCGTGTTGTCGTTTCGAGCACTTCCATCCTCTTACGTCCAGTAAACCCTTTTCAAT
Source organism: Lygodium microphyllum (assembly GCF_053477565.2). NCBI lineage: Eukaryota > Viridiplantae > Streptophyta > Polypodiopsida > Schizaeales > Lygodiaceae > Lygodium > Lygodium microphyllum. The sequence goes on along the minus strand of NC_141142.1, from coordinate 138,180,228 downwards.
GGCTTCCAAGCAAGTCGGGAATGCATTTTCTTCTGCTTTCAAGCATCTCTCAGAACGATACAAGTCTCTTGGTAACTCTACAATCATTGTTGATGAAGCTCAACCCAGTTCGAAGTGAATTCTGCCATAAATTGGTGCATCTCAAATCTATGGGGAAAATGGAATCTTCAAGTTCAAGGCATCTACGATGTTCATAGAAGACCAAGGTATTTTAACTGTTGGGGACTCTCTTTCAGAAGACCAGCATGTTAATTTGTTATCTTTAGTTTATCCCAAAATCCAAAAATGACAAAATAAAAAAGAATACCCTTACCTACATCTAGGTTATATTGCTATAGGTATTATCCCTCTGTTTCGCAAAGGATTAAATGCATCTTCTATGGCAGCAGTCTTAGACACTCGTCATTTAGAATAACAAGATATGATAGTAGGAGCTGCAGTATCACCTCTGTCGAATGGCCCAATATTCTTTGAACTCAGACCTAATTATGTTATAGCAGTTGATGACCCTTATCTCTCAAACCTTCTTATGTTACACATTAGATCCATAGGATTGCAAATGAAAGCATCCTCTACACATTTAGCCATCCAGTACAGAATGGTATTTCGCTGTATGTCTTTAGCTATACCTAGGGTGATTGAAGGAGTTAATTCTTCAACAGATAAAGGACAGACTATCATCATGAAATCTGATGAAGTTACCCAAAGGTTCTTGCCTAACTGTGTCAATTGGTTAGAAACAGAACTACCTACAGAATGGCATCTTGATATTAGCTCTATTAGGAAAAAGGAATTACTTCCTCCAAAAATTATCAAAGCCCAGAATATAAAAGGAAAAACACTATTACTTCCATAGAAACAGTTGCTACAAAATCCTCCAGAACATCCAAAGGCCGTTGTACAACCACAACTAAAGGTTTCTCCCTCACAGAGAACCAATCTTCTCAAGTTCCACACACAGCCTTGTTCTCATGATCAAGTGGTACATGGAGTTTGCCAGCATTGCAAAAAGCTTATTGAAAAAGCTTCCTCCTCTGTTCTCAATGTCATCCAGACTTTTGAGTATGAAGAGAATAATTATAAAGATGCTCCTTATTTACGTCCTCAAAATGGTCACTCTTGGACACTAGAACTACAGGCAGCCAATTGGACACATTTGGCTCTTTCAGGACTTATGGAAAAGATGGATTATCTTCAGCAGATTGTAGACCAATTACTTGTCTTATGCCAACAGACACAGAAAAGTATTATTGTAAAGCAAGCTACTAATGTTTCTTCAGCAATAGTACATACACCAAGCATGGCAACAGATTGGTCTACCTTCTCGAACAAAAGACTTCATAAAGGATGGACTTCACACTTTTCCTCACCAACAACTGGTGCATTGAACATGCATATCTCCAGCAAAGGCAAAGAAAAAGAGATTATACCTACAGGTGAAGGTACTTCTACTTCTACTGCTACTGAAAGTCCTAAAGCACATATACTTGATGAAAATGATTTGCTCTACTATGAAAATCTACAAGATACAGATGATTCTGAAGATCTCTTGCAGCAAATCCAAGACATATATTGTCAACCCACTGGTTCATGGTCGCAGACCACTACAAAACCCTCACTACTCCAAAAGACAATACAACCAGGCTCTACAGCATTAGAACTATCAGAATACTTGGAATTGATGTTTCCTGATTGGTCAGACTCTGATTACAAATTAGCTTTTGATGAAATTGATCTTGACCTGGAAAAGATCAGAAGAGTACGAGAAGAAAATCTAGTTCTTGAAAATATGCCCTTGTGCATCGACCCTGAGCAACAAGATGATGAAGACCTTACCAGGAATGTTCATAACAGATTGAACTCTAGATATATGGGTGAAAGTATTCAACAGACACCACCGGATCTACCCACCGTAGAAACACTTGCATGGTATGCTAGAGATCACGCTTATTTTGAAGAAAGAATAGCTTACACCCTCACATCTTCAGATGAAGATGGTGATAGTGTGATTGAAGAGGAATTTACACCCATTAATCCTCACAGGTCTAAATCTCCCACTAGTATTCTTCGAGCACAGATGAATGCACATCATTCTGCTATTCAAACTGCTTCATTGAATGCAACTACTTCTGGTTCTACATCCAAACCATCCTATAACAATTTCTATAAGAAAATTGGCGTTCCAGAGAAAGTTGGTTCATTCCCTATTTGGTCCATTGATGGAAAAACACCAAAAGAGATAAAGCTGCTAATCTATATGATGTATGCATATGTAGGACAAAAAATAGTTGATAAACCACAAACCAGCAGAATTGACATCCTAAATGCTATCACACATGGATTTTTTGGTGGAATTAAGCATTGGTGGACATCTATACATCCCCAGGTAAAAGCCGCCATTGCACAAGACCCAGGCCCTGTACAGATATTATTTGAATTACTACTAGGAGAACTAGTAGGCAACAAACTTGATGATGTTTTAGAAGCTCGTGAAGCATTCTTCAGGTCCAAGCTTTGCGACCCTCGCTTGTATAAAGAATACTTGATCTATATGCAAGACCTTTTGTATGAAGGTTTAGGAGCTCATGATAACACCATGAAAGAACACCTTGTTTGCTCCTTCCTAGAGCCTATCCCATTTTACTGCAAACAGAAAATGAAGATTGAAAACAGAGATTTCACAGATAGCATGGGACAGATTTTTCAGATTATAGAACAAACAGTCAAAGAAGTTTGTCATCACCAGAAGATGATGCAACTAAACCAAAGGTTTCCTCAATCCATTTGCAAGCAGGCACATAAATTTGACATGGATTTCGGATGTGACAAATGCACATGTGACAATGTACCAAGATACAGACATCGGCACCACAGACATCGCCATCTCCCCAGGTATCATAACACCTATTCTCATGCTAAATCTTTTTTCAACAAACAAGATGGTAGGTAGAGAAGGCATTCAAGGTACTCAAGACATACAAGAAAGTCATATAAATCTTCAAAAGAAAAATCACAGTACACACAAGAACATATGAATGAATCAAAGCAAAAGGAATTGAAATGTATTATTTGTGGGAGTTCGTCTCATCTGGTGAACAAATGTCCGAAGAAGAAAGAACAAGCAAAAGCAAATGCAGCCAAAGTCAATATGATGCAACATCACATTGACTATGGCAGTTGTTACTCATATGACAGCTACTCTGATACTGAATACCCTTATGATAGTGAGTATGACACTCGTTCTGATGTTGAGATAGAATCTTATAGCTCAGAAGCTTCTGCTACAACAGACTCTTCAAACTCATGGCACACTGCTAAGGAAGAAGAAGTAGAACAAGAAAAAGGAGACACTATTTCTGATGCAACAGAAGTCTGGATGAGGATACAATCATGTCACATAATTTTCATCCAGTAAATGCTCACAAGTCTTATTTCCCAGGAGAAAGAAAACAAAAATTTATGGCTTCACCTTTTAGTTCCTACCCAAAAGACGTCAAAGGCAAACAAAAGAAGTATGATTCCTCTCAATCATCAGATACTTCTGATACTGACACATCGTCTTCCAAAACCAAAAAGACTAAGGAAAAAATAAGAAAAGAATTTTTCTCTAACCCTTATGATTTGCCTAAACCAGGAACTTTGGCTCCAGAAACAAAGACTCAGGCAAACATGTTCATACCACATAAATTGGAAAGTCTACATCAACCAAGAACTGCATCCCAGTTGTTACAATCCTTGACACCAACAACCATTGCCACTCGAAATACAGGTGAAGAAATGCTCAATGCATTCTTTCAAATGCAACAAGAAGTCAAGTCCTTATGCAAGGTTTACAAACGAATTCTCTCCAACCAAAAAGATCTAGCAGAAGGTACAAGTGGTATCTTAAAGGAATTACAAGAAATACCTTCTACTTCTCAAGGAAGGCCTACTTCTACAAGTCCAGTAAACCAGATCAGATTACATAAGGCATGCACATTCAAAGTCAATGCCCTAGATACTGGTGGACCCATTCCAATGGTATGTGTTCAACTCAAGAACATATCACAATTCTCTTTGAATGTTGATGCTCTACTAGACACAGGATCTAGTCTTACCATTGCCCCATTTGAGCTGTTTCCCAAAAAATGTATAAAGGTTTCCACACCTATTATAGTAGAACTCTCCAATAATAAGAAGATTACACTTATCCATGTTACACAGGCTTATCTTCACTTTGATAAAATCAAAGTGCCCATTGAAATCTAGCTTATGCGGTAAATGAGGTATGATCTTTTTATTGGCACGGATATCCTACAGCATCTTGTTCCATACACCTTTTGGTCTACTAAATTTGGCATCACCTATAAACACCGAACAGTAGAACTCCCTCTACTCCCTCGGATTGGTAGAACAATCTACTCAATCACAGAGATCAATGGATATGGCAAAACAGTTGCCAGAGCATCTTGGCTACAGAAAGAAATGACAAAGCATGAAGAGCAGATCACATACATGAAAAACAGACTTCAACAGTTCATGCATGAGGACCCAATTATGTACAAGGAGAAACGACAGAAATATGCTATTTCTCTATCCATACAGCCAAATGCTATCCCTACAAAGGCTGTGCACCAAGGAATGAAAGAAGAGGATTTAATGCTCTGTAAAGAAGAGATACAATCCCTACTGGAAAAAGGATTGATTGAACCAACAACTTCTCCTTGGGCTTGTCAGGCATTCTATGTCAACAAGCACTCAGAGCAGAAATGTGGCAAGAAGAGAATGGTTATCAATTATAAACCTCTGAACAAATATCTCATAGGCCATGTTCATCCTATTCCTCTGAAGGATCTACTACTAAAAAGAATAAAAAAGGCTAATGTTTTTAGCAAGTTTGATCTTAAATTTGGCTTTTGGCAATTACCCCTAAAAAAGGAAGACAAGTATAAGACAACTTTCTGTGTTCCCCATGGACACTACCAATGGACAGTCCTTTCCTTCGGCATTAAGGTTGCACCCACTAAATTTCAGGAGTGGACTGATGCAATTTTTGGGAATTTTCCTTTTTGTCTAACATACATAGATGATATTCTAGTATTTTCTGAAACTATTCAAGAATATCTAGATCATCTATCTCAGGTTGCCACTACAGTTGAAGCCACCGGAATGGTGTTATCACCAACCAAGTCCCTCATGTTTCAATCTTCTATTGATTTTCTTGGCATTGAAATTTCACAGGGACAAATCAGACTTCAAGACCATGTCTTGAAAAAGCTTGTGGATATGCCAGATACTCTCACCTCAACAAAACAATTACAGCAATTTCTAGGTTGCTTAAATTGGGTTAATTCCTTTGCACCCAATATTGCCAACTATACAAAGGACCTATATCCCCTATTGAGGAAAGACAAGTTCCAATGGGACCACATCCACACTATAGCTATACAACATATCAAGCAGCTAATTAGCAATCTTCCACATTTAAGATTGCCCTTAGGCCATCCATTGATTCTTTATATGGATGCATTTGACGCCGAATGGGGAGCATGTCTTTGTGAAGAAAAAAAAGAACCTATTACACTGCACCCATGTAGATATGCTTCAGGGATTTTCTCTCCTACCCAGAAGAATTATCCTTCGTACCAAAGAGAAATCCTTGCCATGATTAAAGCCATAAAAGCTTTCAGGTTCTTTATGGAATTTGTTCCTTTCACCATCAGAACAGACTTAAAGCATGTACCTGGCTACTTAACCAAAAAAGCATCGAATGAAATAGGGAACAAAAGACTTCTTAGGTGGTCATTATTTTTTGATGCTCTGGATGTCACCTTCGAGCGCGTACCAGGAATCCAAAACACTGTAGCAGATCTACTTTTCCGAAAACCACCTTGACACAACCAACAGACATGTTGTACAATATTCCTTTTTACTTTTACAAAATCCATTTATCTGTTCCCGCCTAAAGGCTCCAATGTAACTTTATTGTTTTCTCTCCACTCCACTTCTTAGCGGGAAAAAGCATATACCCATCTTAGTTTGCCTATATAAGGCTCTCATTTGTAACTCTTGTGAGAAAAGAAATATAGATTCAGAGAGAAAGTTCCAAGCAACAGCAAGTCTTCTTGTTTTCGCCTTGACTGTTTCCCTTCATAGCTATATCACTGCATACTGGTTTATTGTCGTTTATACTGTGCTATCATCTGTTACTTCCGCTGTTTCCGCTATGTACTCTAGTGAGTTGAAAGTGGAACTTGAAATATTTTCAAATTCTCTAATATAGTATTTATGGCCCTTTCTTCTACAAAGGTAGAGTATCGTGCCTTATGCTCTATAGCTATGGAGGCAGTTTGGCTTCACTACATGTTGGTTGAGCTTGGCTTTCCTCAACCAAGGCCTACAGACCTGCGTGTGAAAAACTTGAGTGCGTTAGCTCTAGCCAAGAACCTTGAGTTTCATGCTTGCATGAAGCACATTGAGGTTTAGTACCATTATGTTCAAGAGCCACTCATAGATTTCGAGTTGACCGTGGTCTACTATCCCATGAAGGATAGTGCTATAGATCTCTTCATGAAGCCTTTGCCCAAGGCTTTTCTACTTCATCATGTGAGGTTGTGGTCTTCATACACTCCCATGATCTAAGAGGGGGTGTTAGCTTGCCTCTGCTAGTCACATTAGTTTATCATCTCCTAGTTGTGAGCTCCTATCAGAGTTTGACAGAAGCTTTGTCAGTTTTAGGTGCATTTTCTATCTTTTCTTGGTGTTCTACATATTAATGTGCATTTTCTAGGTTTTCTAGGTTTGTGATAGTGTCTTCCATTTTCTATGCCACATGTGTGGGTTGCCATGTTAGCACACTTTGCATTTATTACAATCAAATAACACAGGAATAGTTAGCCAGTATAACCACCATCTATTACCTCTCCTACGAGCAATCAATCAGATTTAGGATATATTTTTAGAGTCGGCTAGTTTTGGTGGGAGTTGGCTATTTATAGTAGCCCTCCCTCACCTGGCACTTCACTTGTATTGTGCACACTTTGCACTCTCCAACATTGGTGCTCCCATCACCATCTCAGCCTAATCTGGTGCCCTCACTAATGCTTATGGCTATGTGGAAGGATTGATTTGTCCTCATCATTGTATTTAGTACTCTTCCTCAATCAATGCAATATTTTCTTCCTTCGTCTTTTGCTCTCTCTCTCTCTCTCTCTCTCTCTCTCTCTCTCTCTCTCTCTCTCTCTCTCTCTCTCTCTCTCTCTCTCTCTCTCTCTCTCTCTCTCTCTCTCTCTCTCTCTCTCTCTCTCTCTCTCTCTCTCTCTCTCTCTCTCTCGCCTTGGCCATGCTTGCATCCTACTCAATGTGTGTGTATGTGTATGCAACTCCATCAATTGTAATTTTTTTCTGGTGAGAGTGAGAGAGGAAAAGCTTTGCTACCCACATCACCACCTCAACCACATTTGTTGGCTAGTTTGAAAGACATAGAGAGAAAGAGAGAGAGAGAGAGAGAGAGAGAGAGAGAGAAAAGACTCATGTTGCCCCCATCATTGCCTCAAATGCAAATCCTATTGCCCACACTATCACCTCACCCTCATGTACCGCCTTGCTCTGTGTGTGTGTGTGTGTGTGTGTGTGTGTGTGTGTGTGTGTGTGTGTGTGTGTGTGTGTGTGTGTGTGTGTGTGTGTGTGTGTGTGTGTGTGTGTGTGTGTGTGTGTGTGTGTGTGTGTGTGTGTGTGTGTGTGTGTGTGTGTGTGTGTGTGTGTGTGTGTGTGTGTGTGTGTGCGTGCTTTGTTGAGAGAGAGAAGGAGAGGTATGCTACTCGCAAGCACTACCACCTCACCTTTGTCTGCCACTCGCTCTTGATGGGGGGAGAGAGAGAGAGAGAGAGAGAGAGAGAGAGAGAGAGAGAGAGAGAGAGAGAGAGAGAGAGAGAGAGAGAGAGAGAGAGAGAGAGAGAGTCTTGTTACTTTGACTATTGGCTCAACTACATTTGCCATCCACTCTACACACACACACAACTCTATTGAGAGAGAGGAGAGTCCTATTACTCACACTACTACCTCATTCACATCTACTACTCGCTTTACATGTAGAGAGAGAGCATCTTGGTGCACGCAAAGAGGAGGAAACTCCACATTGAGGTCTCATGAGACAGAGAGGGAGGAGAGAGAGGAAAAGTAAAGATACTTGGGTGTAAAAAAAGAGAGGAAAACTTTTGAAATTCAAATAGCTTTGGAAAGTGCTATAGGTTCAAAGGGCCCTTTGGAGGTTTGAGATCTCCTAAGTCTATAGCTAAAATAATATATAATAGATAGATTCATAACACCACAATGCTATCTTTGGAAGCTTACTTGCCATTTCTTGAAGCATAGTTCACAAGGACCACTTAGCCTAATTTACAAAGGAGCTTGGCCCATATTCATGCCATCATTGGCTTGTATAGCTTAAATGTGACCATTGAGATTGTGGTAGTGGCTATCTATAATATTCTTTCCCTCCATGTAATCAAGGAAAGGAGGTGTGTTCAAACTACATCCCACATAATTTCTTCCATTTGTGATTATCTTAGTTTGTTTTGATAGACTCGGTACAACTTTAGCTCCATGACCTTTGATAATATTGATATGACATAGACATACATGTAAGAATATGATAGATATAGAAAGATAGGAAGGAAATGTCAAATTGGGTGCACTTATGCAATGTTTCCCCTTTTGTTCATCAATCAAGCACTAATTTGGAAGCTACATCCCTATTTCAAAGAGATAATTGTGGCAAACCAACTATTTCTAATATTTAGATAGAAGCTAACACCAAATGCTCAATTTTTAATGCCTAAACACCTTATTGTTTTCAAGTAAGGATCTCATTGACAAACATGAAATCACTAACTCATATGGAAATTTCCAAATGAGTTGCATTTTCTATTATTGCAAATAACTGTCATTTCTAGACTATTCCAAAGAGTGAACGACTTTGAAGGGAAGAACGATGTATCTCAATGAGGTTGCCCTTGTGATCTCATAATTTTTTTTCAAAATTTGCAAGTAATCCCTTAAGGAGGACTTTCAGGATCAACGCACTAGGGTTTTCATCTCAAGCCCATGGAAAGTTATCCTATATTTTACACACCTTTGTCTAATGTTGATCTATTTTGTAAAATTTATGAACTATGGTATGGACACTACTTTGAATTCATCAAACATTCAGCCTTAAGTTTAAATTATTTTGATTACAAAAACACATTAGTATGACTAAATAGGGATTTAGTATTTTTTCTGGTTTCATGTGTAGTTGTCAAATTTATGAAATTTTAATTGGTTTACAAATAATACATACCTTTTGTTAATATGAAGGAATCACTCCAATAACATACAACAACTCAAAAGTATTAGACTTCATGGTAATCAAAATGGCAAAGGTTTAATTTCCTTTACAATAGTTTGATAATCTTGAAGAATATGCAGGATCAAAGAGCTACAAAGAACAAAGGTTTGGGTGACTTTGATATCTTTGTAGAAATGAAATAGCAAGCATCTTTAAAGGTGATGTGCTGAATTGTGACTTTCTTGTAGAGAGAAAGATCTACATTAATTTACTTTATGAGCATTAGTTTATGTTACAACACATTGCATCCAAACGGCGAAGGTGCTTATGAAAGTGGTGTTTTGTGATTTCAAGGAGAATAAAGGTGGATGATGTTCTCTTCTAGAACACCTAATATAAAAGAAGCCCATTGTTTGCAATTTGAAATACAATACTAACCATCTTAAAATAAAGGTGGATAATATTCTCTTCTTTTAGACTAGGTCATATACAAGAAGCTAATTTCTTCTATCTATTTTACTAGTGGCACATTTACACAATTTGCCATACATGACATCCTTAATCCTTTTGGAAGGATCGCGACATGATCATTTTAATAGTTTGCAATGGCTACAACCTCACCAAGAAGAGAAGCACAATGATGAATGTCCTTGCAAGAAGCCAAGCGCCCAAGTAATTATGTTGCTAGTTTGGGCATGCTTATCTAAATTGGCATCAAACTTGGTAACATATAGGACTTAAAATAGAATGAAAACTTGGGCCATCTAATGGTTGAGTACTCATTGGAAATACTTCACATAAATAAGAAAATAGGAAAGACAACTTGGTGGTGCAATATAAGAACTTATGATAACAAAATGCTTGAAAAATTTGGCACACACACTCTAACTCCATCAATATGGGTGGTTCAAACGAAGCTCAAATATGATTTTCTAGAAATAAATGAGCAATGAAGGTGTATCTACAAGCCAAATAATTGTTAGAGAAGGAGGGATTAAAATGTAGATAGTAACTATTACTCGTAGATAAGCTTTGATGATGATGCATCATATCATCTCATTACGTAAGAAGTGACTAGCATAAAAACATGATGTTTTTATATTCTCCAATAAAAAAGGGAATAAATGTGTTGTTTGATGACTTTGGACAACCCCTCAACATGTATTTCAAAAGCCTTAAGTCTCTTAGTTGTCATGCCACATACTCGAACATATTGGCCACTAGAACGTGATTCTATAGTGTGGAACTATATAACAATCATGTCACATCCCTTTGTTGTCCTTTTACTTTATTTCCCATACTATGGTCTAATTTTCTTTCAAACCACAACAATTATTATATTTTCCACCCATAGGCTTTGATAGGTAATGGGTATGCAAGTCATCTTGTTTCTTGGCAAAGTAGTAAGATCCAATATAATTTTTGAATTGTGTTGATATGTTGTTTTTGTGTCCCCTTAGATTGAAAGTTTAAGAAGTGATCAAATCCAAAACTTCTATCGTGTCAAATGGTATGGATGAGGTGGAATTGCCTAGAGAAGTCATGTTACTAACCATTGCATGGTGATCTCATTGTAGACTTTGCAAGCTTAGTTCATGTTTGATTATCTTTTTCCCAATATTAGATCACTTCATGAGTAGCATGCTAAAGTGGGAGGTTAGTTTGCTTGCAATCAATTTCAAACTTTATGGAAGGTTCGAATGTCTTCCATGTAGACAAAAATTACTAGCTCTGGCTTTTTGTTGGGTTGATTGGTCATACCACAATTGATGGAGAGTGGGTTTGTGTCAAAGGGAAGTGTAAGTAAGAGTGTAGGGTGATAATGCCTTTATGAAGATAAGTTAATGCTTTTAATTCACATACTTTTTTCCTTTGTTTTTTTTGTGTGAGACATATCCTATTGACTACAAAGAAATGAAAAGGGACCCTCAATGAGAAGTATTATTCTCCAAAGTTTTGAAGTTAGAAATAATGGAAAAGCAGGAATTTCAAACACCTAGTTTCACAAACATTTCAAAGTTGAAAAAGGCCCATTGAAAGCTGATGGTGGAGAAGAAGGTGGTTGGTTTGTCCTTATCTCATTGTCTAAAGTAAAGGGCTATACCAAAGTTAGGGTCGGTTACACATTTGCCTAGTCAGATAGGGTAGTGCAAACAAAAAGGCACATCAAGTGTCAACACGTAGATTGGGTCCATGTTTTATGGGTGATGAACACATTCTCGTAGGTGCCCGAGGGTTGCATCTACTCCTAAGTCAAAGTGACAAGGCTCATAGATTAAAAGTGCACCATTTGACTCTCAAGCTTTGAACCTCCATCAATCCCACCGCACTTTGAGGACTAAACTAGTGGGCCAACCACGTCTATCTCTTAAGATTTGGTGTGTGCAATGTGTCAAGTTCATTAGAAAGCTTTTTAAGCTACTCGAGATGGTACCTAGCCACCCTAATTAAGGATGAAGAGGGGGTATACAATAAAATGATGCCAACGATGTCAATGGGAGCATTTTCTATATGGAATAGAGAAAGCTTTAACAAGAAACACGTAGCAATGATTTTTATTGCTAAGGATTCTCAAAACTTTTATGTTTTGAATAGATCTTCAAATTTGGAGATCTTTGGTCAAAACGTTGCCGTTGTCAGGATTACGTCCACTTCTTAAGTTGAACACTACCAATTGATAGGCCACGGATTTTGTCCGTAGGATATAGTTAGCACACATGTTAGTTAGTGCCTTGTGACAACTTGCAAGGCGTGTGTTGCACATGGCATAAATGAATGTCTAAGGAGAACACGGCGGAATGGGTAAAGTCTCGGCTCTCCTTGGTTTATATAAAGAGGAGGAAAAACCGAAGGAAACTAATCATCCCTCCCCTCTCCCTCTCCTTCTCCTTCTCCTTCTCCTTCTCCCTCCCCCTCTCCCTCTCGCCCCCTACCCCTCTCCCTTGAAACCTTCTGAGGCCTCGTGGGCATCAGAAACACGTTGCTTGTCGTCGTTCTACCTATTTAGTGCTCAGCCTCATCAGATAGATCGATCGATCGAGAGAGTGTGTGTGTGTACTCTTGACAGTAAGTATTCTGAATGGACGGGACCCTTCAATCGTCGCTTGTTAGCTCACTGCAGCAGCTCCAGCTGCTCCTTCGTCATCATCAATGCTTAGGCTCAGCTCATGAGCAGCCTATTAATGGTGATCTGCTGCATCGCATGAATATTCTGGCTGGACAGAGTTTGTTGGCCTTTGTGGTGGTGCAGGCCCTCGTCCTGCTTCTCGTGTATCTCCATTTCTCCTCGGCGGCGTCCTCAGGCGGGTCTCCTCAGGCACCAGCACTCTTCGAGGATCCGGCCTCTCCCCTCTCGTCCTATTCCCATCTCTCAGACTTCCTGTTTTCGCCGTCTTATTCTTCTTCTTCCTCTTCTGGGTTTATCTCCTCCGCGTATCATCTCTCGATCGGGCGCATTGCCGGTTCCCAGCTGCCGCGAACGAAGTCCTGGGCAGCTAGTTATATCCCTCACGAGAGGAATTAATCTCTCTCTCTCTCTCTCTCTCTCTCTCTCCTCTTCGTTCTGCACCCAAGGAGGAGCAGAGGCTGCAGCAGGCTTCGACCCCTTCACGCTCCTCTCGATGGATGTACTCAAGTTGTAAATCTCCCCATCACCTTTATGTAACGTAATGGTCGTCTCTTTATAAAGAATAGTTCTTCCCATTTTTTTTACAACCTCAAAGCGAGAACTGAAGCAATTGACTTTGCCCCTACCTTGGTCAACCCTAAAGTTCATTGGATACTTTAGTTTTCGGTTTTTAACCTTCTTTACTTAGAAGGATATCAAAGAATACATCCTTTTTGCAAGATAACTTGCGTAAGGATCCGCCATCCTTTCTTCTTGTGAATCAATCACAAGACCATATGACTTCGTACTTGCTGCGCAAGTCCTGCATCGTAATATACAATGAAACAATCCGTTTTAGTTTCTTTAAGCTGACGTTTGTCAGACCTAGGGTCTCTTTTTAAGAACCTTAGGGACAAACCCTAGTTCTTTTACATTTACGATTTATTGGCCCTACAATCAGGGAAGGTAGGCAAGTATTTAAGGTAAAAACGTTTCTTGGATTTTTAAATCATTCCCAATGCATATTTCGCAGCATAGGTATTTCTAAGTTTATATGAATTTGGTTAACTTTTAGAAGGTAATATCGAGATCACCTCGGCACGATTTGTTATCTATGTGACAATTGATTTTTCAGTCCTAAACTTTATTGCTTTGAGGTTAGGTAAATTCAATTAAACTTCCTTTTTCCTTGCGAACAAAACTCATGCAAATAAACAATCTTTTCCTTGCTAAGATAATGATAACTTCCTAGAGCTTAAGCAACGTAAGAAACCGTTCATGAATTTCACCTTCTATGATGATTCATTGCAAAAAAGAATAGGGGTTAATGGTGCAAAATGCAGTTTTTATTCCTTCAAAATTTAACTGGAATATACTACTTTAGTGGGTAAATAATCTTGCTCATAATTCGTTTCAGTGCAAGAGGCTATTTGAAGGAAAACTATGTTTTATACTTTATCCATTTTGCATGTTCAACTAAACTAAATTCCTTCATCGTAAATAACTATGACAAAATATATCTTATCCCTAACAATTCATCTTGCATGATTGAATTAAAACCGATATAAAACTTCCTTTTTCCTTGCGAACAAAACTCATGCCAAATAAACAATCTTTTCCTTGCTAAGATAATGATAACTTCCTAGAGTTTAAGCAATGTAAGAAACCGTTCATGAATTTCACCTTCTATGATGATTCGCTGCAAAAAAGAATAGGGGTTAATGGTGCAAAATACAGTTTTTATTCCTTCAAGATTTAACTGGAATATACTACTTTAGTGGGTAAATAATCTTGCTCATAATTCGTTTCAGTGCATAAGGCTATTTGAAGGAAAACTATGTTTTATACTTTATCCATTTTGCATGTTCAACTAAACTAAATTCCTTCATCGTAAATAACTATGACAAAATATATCTTATCCCTAACAATTCATCTTGCATGATTGAATTAAAACCGATATAATACCAAGAAGGAAAAACCTGGTTTTGGGGTGAGATATCCACATGGATACCAGGAGATGACCCTCCCGCAGCTACTCCTTGGACTTTCTTAGGCGGCATCGCAGTTGTAATCCTTTGAACGTGAAAGCAGCTTTACACTCCTTTTCGGAATTCACCGTCGCTCCAATATTCCTCTTCTCTCTTTCGAGTCAAGGAATCGTTAAGGGATTGACCACGAGAAAGGGGTAACAAGACCTTTAAGGTCTTAGCTTCTTCGGAGAGAGAAAGGTTTAGAAAGCCTAAAAAGGCCCTATAGGGTATATACACGGCAAAAAGGTTGTGCGTGAGTGTGGCTTCGCAACATATGAACCTTGGGTGATCTTTGGGCACGGGAGTGAAAGGACCTAGGGGTTTTCAAACCCAGGGGGAAATTTGAAGGGTAACACAAGGGATTATAGCACGAGGGAAAAAGGTGTGTAAAGAAAAAGGGAACATGGGGGTTAAAAAGAGGCCTAGGGGGGTGTGTTAAAAAGGAATATGAGGGAGGTGCAACACGGGGGAGAAAGGGTAATAAGGATTTTCAAGC